>NC_138774.1:16294575-16537075 GCF_965119305.1 Pelophylax lessonae
AAGTCATGCAGCAGTCTCTTCTTCTTTTTGATGACTCTGTTAGCATGGTTTCCCAGGGCCATCCACCTAGCCCTGCCCCAGAAGTGGAAGAGAGTGCACCAATGCCCAACCACTTATGTCTCAAGATGAGTACATGGGAGGACCATAGCAGCACGTCTTAAATGATGATGAAACACAGGTGCAAACTGCTGCAGAATTCCGAATTCTGGAGACCGACAAGGAGGGCAGGGGTGAGGACTGGGTGGAAGACGATGTGGAGGACGATGAGGTTCTCGACCCCACATGGAATGAACGCCATGCAGGTGACCTGAGTAGTTTGGAGGAAGAGGCGGTGTTTGCACAGAGCCACCAGCACAGGAGAAGAGGGAGCAGGGTGCAAAAGCGGAGCGGCCGTGCCCTAGACACTACGCCTGCTACTGCCCAATGCAGCAAGGGACCGAGCACACCAAAGCAAGCTCAAAGGCGTTCCCTAGCGTGGCAGTTCTTCAGACAATGTGATGATGACAGGATACGAGTGGTTAGCACGCTGTGCAATCAGAGCCTGAAGCGAGGCATAAACCTTCTCAACCTGAGCACAACCTGCATGACCAGGCATCTAAGTGCAAAGCACGAGCTGCAGTGGAGTACACACCTCAAAAACCAAGAAAGGTCTCTGGCTCCTCCTGCTTCCTCTTCTGCAGTCTTGGACTCTTCATCCACCACTGTAGTGCCAGTGGCACCTGCCCCCCCACAAAGAGAGGATCTGCCAGCAACACCACCACCTGGGTCACCAACAACCATCTCCACAATGTCCAATGGAAGCGTTCAGCTTTATATCTCCCAAACACTGAAGCGGAAGAGGAAGTACCCCCCAACCCACCCGCGATCTCTGGCCCTGAATGCCAGCATTTCAAAATTCATGGCCTTTGAAATGCTGTAATTTCGGCTGGTGGAGACGCAGAGTTTTAAAAGCCTTATAGCGGTGGCTGTCCCACAGTACATCGTGCCCAGCTGCCACTACTTTTCCAGGCAAGCTGTCCCTTCCCTGCACAACCAAGTGGGTGACAAAATCAGGTGTGCACTGCGCAACGCCATCTGTGGCAAGGTCAACCTAACTACAGATATGTGGAGCAGTAAGCACGGTCAGGGACATTATATCTCCCTAACAGCACACTGGGTAAATGCAGTGGCGGCTGGGCCTGAGGCGGATAGCAGTTTGGCGCATGTCCTTCCACCACCGAGGATTGCAGGGCGCTTCAGTTTGCCTTCTGTTCCTAACTCCTCCTACTCCGCTTCCTCATCCTCTACCGCCTCCTCTTAAGCGTAACACCTTCACCACCAACTTCAGCACAGCAAGGGGTAAACGACAGCAGGCAGTTTTAAAACTTGCCTGTTTGGGGGAAAAACCACACACCGTGCACGAGTTGTGGAGGGGCATTGAACAGCAGATCGATGAGTGGTTGCTGCCAGTGAGCCTCAAGCCTGGCCTGGTGGTGTGTGATAATGGGCAAAATCTCGTAGCAGCTCTGGGTCTAGCTGGTTTGACACATATCCCTTGTCTGGCGCATGTGCTGAATTTGGTGGTGAAGAGGTTCCTTAGAAATTACCCCGATATGTCAGAGCTGCTGCAGAAAGTGCGGGCCGTCTGTGCGCACTTTCGGCATTCTCACCCTGCTGCTGCTCGCCTGTCAGCGCTGCAGCGTAACTTCGGCCTTCCCACTCACGGCCTCATATGTGACGTGCCCACAAAGTGGAACTCCACCTTGCACATGCTGGCCAGACTGTGCGAGCAGCAGCAGGCCATAGGGGAGTTTCAGCTGCAGCACGCGTGAGTCACTCTGCGGAACAGCACCACTTCACCACCAATAACTGGGCCTCCATGCGAGACCTGTGTGCCTTGTTACGCTGTTTCGAGTACTCCACCAACATGGCCAGTGCCGATGACGCCGTTCTCAGCTTAACTATCCCACTTCTATGCCTTCTTGAAAAAACACTTCGGGCGATGATGGAAGAGGATGTAGCACAGGATGAGGAGGAAGAGGTATCATTTCCAAGGCTTTCAGGGCAGTCATTTGCAAGTGGCTCCAAGTGTGGGTTCCTGCACCCTCAAACGCCAGGGACACAATTGTCCAGCAGGGGCACAGTTTCGGACGATGACGAGGATGAGGAGGAGGAGATGGAGGAGGATATGGAACCATGTTCACAGCAGGGTGGCACCCAGGCCAGCTCATAGCCATCACTGGTGCGTGGCTGGGGGGATACGGAGGACACAGAGGATACACCTCCCACAGAGGACAGCTTTTCGTTGCCTCTGGGCAGCCTGGCACACATGAGCGATAACATGCTGCAGTGCCTCCGCAACGACCGCTGAGTTTCCAACATTGTAACTTGTGCTGATTACTGGGTGGCCACCCTGCTGGATCCCCGTTACAAGGACAACGTACCGCCCTTAATTCCCTCGCTGGAGTGTGATCGGAAGATGCGCGAGTACAAGCGCATGCTGGTAGATGCGCTGCTGGTGGCATTCCCACCTGACAGTGGGGGCACAGTGGAAGCACAAGGCCAAGGCAGAGGAGGAGGAAGAGGTCGCCAATGCAGCCAGGGCACCGCCAGCACCTCAGAAGGCAGGTTAGCATGGCCGAAATGTGGAAAAACTTTGTCAGCACGCCACAACAAGCAGCAGCACCACCAGCTGATTTGGAACGTCTTAGCAGGAGGCAGCATTTCACTAACATGGTGGAGCAGTATGTGTGCACAAGCCTAGACGTACTGATTACTGAATGATGGGTCTGCCCCCTTCAACTTCTGGGTCTCCAAGTTGGGCACATGGCCTGAGCTTGCCCTTTACGCCTTGGAGGTGCTGGCCTGCCCTGCAGCGAGTGTATTATCTGAACGGGTATTTAGCAGGGCTGGGGGCGTTATCACAGACAAGCGCAGCCGCCTGTCCAGAGCCAATGTGGACAAGCTCACGTTCATTAAATAAACCAGGCATGGATCCCACAGGACTTGTCTGTACCTTGTGCAGAATAGACATGTATACCGGCCTTGAAATGTAAACAAATCCGCGCTTAGGATAATTCTAGATTCCTGGTATTTAGTATTGGCTGCAGCCCACCTTTATACTATATTACTAAGAATATAGTGAGAATGAAGAGAAAGGAGGGGGAAGGTGTGTGGCGCTGCCAAAAACTGCTGATGTTTCTATATGTCCAAAATTTAGGCGTTATAGATACATACAATATAAATCACCACTATGAATAAAGTGTCCAGTGCATCCTATGTGTCTTCCTATTGAATGTGCAATACTAAAAAATAATACAAATAAATAATAAATATTTGTGCTGAAAAGTGGATATAGAATAAGTGAAAATTGGTATGATGAGAAAATTAGATAAAATGTATGAATTAAAAAATAGATAAAGGGGTGGATTGTACAGAATAAAAATAAATATATAAAAAATATAAAAATAGATCCACTTAAAGTATGACTTAAATAAGGTGCACAATAGGTAGATAAATATTGTAGCAGCAATGATACAAGAATAAATAAGTCCGTTACACCTAAGAAAGAACAAATAGTCCCACAATGCAAGAAAATTCCTAAAAAACTTGGCAAAAAAAGTGACTTGAGTGCAGGTGTTCTGATGAAATATTAAAGGTGCTCAGGTATATGGTGACCGTTCAGTGCTCCCCGCACCCCTTGGACCGCACTCACCAGAACTATGTACCCCTGCAGGGGTATCAGGCCTTGTCTATAATCCTGGATCTTCTCCACTGACCATCAAAGTGGTTGGGTGGTCCGATTATCTACCCGAATCTTGTGAACCAGGTTCCTTGATGTTAGGGTCCGAAGGTGTATCGATATATGGGGGAAGAAGGCTCACATAGAGTAGTACTGCTAAGTTTTAAAATACTTTATTGTATATAAAAATTAGGTACTCACAAAGGGAATAGAGGGTAATGGCATAGAAAGCAATAATAGCGCACTTCCGGGACGCCGTGCGTTCCACAGGGCGGATGTGCGTTCCACTTAGGCGGATGTGACGCGATGACGCTCTACGTACGTTTCGTCGTGATGACGTCTTCAGACGTCATCACGACGAAACGTACGTAGAGCGTCATCGCGTCACATCCGCCTAAGTGGAACGCACATCCGCCCTGTGGAACGCACGGCGTCCCGGAAGTGCGCTATTATTGCTTTCTATGCCATTACCCTCTATTCCCTTTGTGAGTACCTAATTTTTATATACAATAAAGTATTTTAAAACTTAGCAGTACTACTCTATGTGAGCCTTCTTCCCCCATATATCGATACACCTTCGGACCCTAACATCAAGGAACCTGGTTCACAAGATTCGGGTAGATAATCGGACCACCCAACCACTTTGATGGTCAGTGGAGAAGATCCAGGATTATAGACAAGGCCTGATACCCCTGCAGGGGTACATAGTTCTGGTGAGTGCGGTCCAAGGGGTGCGGGGAGCACTGAACGGTCACCATATACCTGAGCACCTTTAATATTTCATCAGAACACCTGCACTCAAGTCACCTTTTTTTGCCAAGTTTTTTAGGAATTTTCTTGCATTGTGGGACTATTTGTTCTTTCTTAGGTGTAACGGACTTATTTATTCTTGTATCATTGCTGCTACAATATTTATCTACCTATTGTGCACCTTATTTAAGTCATACTTTAAGTGGATCTATTTTTATATTTTTTATATATTTATTTTTATTCTGTACAATCCACCCCTTTATCTATTTTTTAATTCATACATTTTATCTAATTTTCTCATCATACCAATTTTCACTTATTCTATATCCACTTTTCAGCACAAATATTTATTATTTATTTGTATTATTTTTTAGTATTGCACATTCAATAGGAAGACACATAGGATGCACTGGACACTTTATTCATAGTGGTGATTTATATTGTATGTATCTATAACGCCTAAATTTTGGACATATAGAAACATCAGCAGTTTTTGGCAGCGCCACACACCTTCCCCCTCCTTTCTCTTCATGTATACCGGCCTTACCCAGCCATTGTTGTATTTGATCTGTCTTACTCTTTTGGGGTGTACCCCAATTTAAAAAAAAATTAAATTAAAAACCAAAACCAGTGTTTGCTACCTCGTCCTCCTCCTCCACCGCCGCCGCCGCCGCTTCCACCTACACCTCCATATCCACCGCCACCTCGTCCTCCTCCTACATCATTCAAGATTATTATTTTTTTATGTTATTTTAAGTTATTTCCCTGTCTACATTTGTTTGCAGAGCACTTGCCATGCTCTTAAGATGATTTTGCTGCCATTTGCAGCCCTCTAGCCCTTTCCATGTGTTTTTTAGAGCCATTTTAGTGCTCAAAAGTTTGGGTTACCATTGACTTCAATGGGGTTCGGGATCGGGGTGAAGTTCGGGTTAAGTCCAGGTCACGAACCCAGACTTTTTTTTCAAGTTTGGCCGGACCCGCCGAACCCGGACATGCAGGTGTTCGCTCAACTCTAGGGGGCACATAAGATACCACAGTCAAAACTGAGGCGGGGGGGCACTCATAATTTTCTCTACAAAATCATACCACTGAAAAAACGAAATAAGTATATATACGAATAAGGTTACAAACTACAAGAGTACTGCAGTATGCAATGATGCCTTTTTATTGTATTAACCTAACCTCAAAAAACAAGCTTTCAAGAGTTTTAATTTTTTCCTTAGGTATTGCTTCAGACCTGAGAAAGAGGAAAACTCTTAAAAGCTTTTCTATACAGTTTAACCACTTTACCCCTGCTCACATTGCTGCTACTGCAGCAATGTGGCTCGTTATCGTCCAGCGATGTAGACCTACGTCGCTGGACTCCTCCCCCTGTAGGCGGCGCTCGCGCGCCACCGGAGGCGCGCTCCCGCTGTTTTCAGTCACAGCTGGAGTCGGGCCAGGGGAGGAGCGGCAGCGATCGCCGCCGCTCTTCCCCGATCGTCAGGGAATCGAGTGAGGAGATCCGCCCGCTTGTGTAAACAGAGCGGGCGGATCTCCTAAGTGACAGGCAGGGACAGATTGCAGGGTTCAGCATAGTTAAACCCTCGATCTGTCCTTGTGTCACTCAGTCACCCCCCCCCCCCACACGTTAGTAAGCACCAGGCATACATTAACCCCTCCCTCTCCAATAAAATTAACCCCTTCCCTGCCAGTGTCATTTTTACAGTAACAGTGCATATATATAGCACTGATTACTGCAGTAATGTCACTGGTACCCCCAAAAGTGTCATAAATGTCAGTCAAGGGTCCGATCTGTCCTCCGCAATGTCGCAGTCCCACAAAAAAAATTGCAGATCACCACCATTACGCGTTAAAAAAAAACCCACCAAAAATGACAGAAATCTTTCCCTTAGTTAGTAAACGCAATAACTTTTGCGCAAACCAATCAAAATACGCTTATCGTGATTTTTTTTACCAAACATAGGTAGCAGAAAACAAATTGGCCAAAAATTAAAAAAAATTTTGATTTTTACATTTTTTTGGGGGGGAATTTCATATAAAAAAATGTTAAAAATATTGTTATTTTTTCAAAATTAATGCACTTTTTTGTTTATAGCGCAAAAAGTAAAAATCGCACAGGTGATCAAATACCACCAAAAGAAAGCTCTGTTTGTGGGAAAAAAAGGACGTAAATTTCGTTTGGGTATGGCGTCGCACGACCGCGCAATTGTCAGTTAAAGTCGCACAGCGCCGAATCGCAAAAAGTGGCCTGGACGTAAGACAGCAAAATCCTCCGCTGGTAAAGTGGTTAAAGCAATTTCAGCAAACAGTTTACGTAGAAATTATCTCTAGTATCGGTGCCAGTTTACACAGTAATAGCCCCTAGTATTGGTGCCAGTTTATGCAGTAATAACTTCTAGTATTGGTGCCAGTTTATACAGTAATAACCCCTAGTATTGGTGCCAGTTTATGCAGTAATAACCCCTAGTATTGGTGCCAGTTTATGCAGTAATAGCCCCTAGTATTGGTGCCAATTTACGCAGTAATAACTCTTAGTATTGGTGCCAGTTTACGCAGTAATGACTCCTAGTATTGGTGCCAGTTTTACACAGTAATAAAGCCTAGTTTTGGTGCCAGTTTATGAAGAAATAAAGCCTAGCATTGGTGCCAGTGTACGCAGTAATAAAGCCTAGTATTGGTGCCAGTTTACGCAGTAATAACTCCTAGTATTGGTGCCAGTTCATGCAGTAATAACCCCTGGTATTGGGTATTGGTGCCAGTTTACACAGTAATAAAGCCTAGCATTGGTGCCAGTTTACGCAGTAATAAAGCCTAGTGTTGGTGCCAGTTTACACAGCAATAAAGCCTAGTATTGGTGCCAGTTCACAAAGTAATAAAGCTCAGTATTGGTGTCAGTTCATACAGTAATAACCCCTAGTATTGGTGCCAGTTTACGCAGTAATTACCCCTAGTATTGGTGCCAGTTTACGCAGTAATAAAGCCCTGTATTGGTGCCAGTTTACGCAGTAATAAAGCCCAGTATTGGTGGCAGTTTACACAGTAATAAAGCCTAGTATTGGTGCCAGTTTACACATTAATAAAGCCTAGTATTGGTGCCAGTTTGCACAGTAATAAAGCCTAGTATTGGTGGCAGTTTACACAGTAATAAGGCCTAGTACTGGTGCCAGTTTACGCAGTAATAAAGCTCAGTATTGGTGCCAGTTTACGCAGTAATAACCCCTAGTATTGGTTCTAGTTTACACAATAATAACCCCTATTATTGGTGCCAGTTTATGCAGTAATAGCTCCTAGTATTGGTGCCAGTTTACGTAGTAATAGCCCCTAATATTGGTGGAAGTTTATGCAGTAATAGCCCTAGTATTGGTGCCAGTTTTTGCAGTAATATCATCTAGTAATGGTGCCAGTTTATGTAGTATATAGTGTTCCCTGTAATGTGTATATAGTCTATATACACATTACAGGGAACACTATATACAAGAGAGTACAACTACTACCTGGAGTATATGCCTTACTATATACATATTACAGGGACCAATATATACTACAAGAGAGTACAACTGGGCTCAGGATGGAGTATATACCTTACTATATACATATTACAGGGACAAATATATACTACATACTACAAGAGACAACTACCTGGAGGATATACCTTACTATATAAATATTACAGAGACTCTTGTAGTATATAGTGTTCCCTCTAGTGTTCCTTGTAATATGTATATAGTAAGGTATATACTCCAGGTAGTTGTGCTCTCTTGCCATGATGAATGCATGTCCTCGCTCACCTCCTCCGGACTCCTCTCCGCCCTGCCATTTTTATTCTCGTGGGTGATTGTGTAGACAGGGGGCCCCAGTGCACTGCATTGCCCAGGGGCCTATAAGGCTCTTAAGATGGCACTGACAGGAGATCGCATGTAATGAAGGAGCAGTGCGCTCCGAATTACATGCGATCTCCGCAGCCGCACATATGTGAACCGGCACTTAGTGTGAAACAGGATGAAAGCATAATCCAGGATCGGTTACAGTGTTGCATCTAATGACAGCAGGCACAAACCTTCATCTTTCTATCCACTAAGAATATTGATCGATTTATAGGCATTGATTCACTAAAGGCAAATAGGGGTTGATTAACTAAAGGCAAATAGACTGTGCACTTTGCAAGTGCAGTTGCTTCAGAGCTTAGTAAATAAGGGAGAGCTCTGATTAATTCCATCAACCAATCATGTGCAAGCAAAAATTCTGTTTTTTTTTTTTTTTTTTTTAATTTTCCATGCATGTGATTGGGTATACTTTGTAAAGTGAAACTTTATCTCATTTAGTAAACTCTGGAGCAACTGCACTTTTCAAAGAGCACAGTCCATTTGCCTTTAGCAAATCAACCCTATAGACTGTGTACTTTGCAAGTGCAATTGCACTCAACAAAGTGCTTAGTAAATGAGGGGAGGCTCTGCTGACTTCCATCATCCAATCCAGGGACGTCTTTACCGTGGGGCAAACAGGGCAGCTGCCCCAGGCCCAATCTTTGTTGTGAGGCACAAAGCAGCTACCCCTTGAGCCCTCGCTGCCAGCAAATTGGGGCCCCCATTTTTTTTTTTGTCTGTCTTGTTTGTGGTCGTGGGCTCTCTGCCCTTGGGTTTTTTAATACCTCCTGTCAGCTGTGTTGCCTGATAGGCAAACCATCTGATACATGGAACCTGGTTTATGCTGCCGCAGAGATTCAGGATCACGTAAGAGTTGTTTGTCTGATATGGGCAATGTATGGTTGTTCGTCAGTGGACGATGGAATTTTCATGGTCGGTATATAATGGTTTTAATGGTTTAGTTTAAATGTTTCTTATCTGGATGCTACTCTTGGTAGTTTACTGTGTATCTGATTTGTTTAAATTTATTTTAAAAAAAAACTTGTTTTTCAATATGTAGGTTCCTATTGTTATTACTTATATTTTTGAAGACCTCTCCCCTTCCCCCCCCCCCTTTTTATTTATTTATTTATTTATTTATTTTTTTACTTCTTGGGAAATTTCGCACTTGATGTTTTGATAATAATATCACGAGAGACCCTCTCTTTTTTTTTTTTTTTCTCAAAAGTTTTTCCTTCACGATAATCTTTTGACTTCTTGGGAAATTACTCACTTGTTTTTGATAATAATATCACAACGAGAAACCCTCTTTGTTTTTTTTGTTTTTTCTCTCTCAAGTTTCTCCTTAACGATAATTTTTTGGGTAATTTTTCAATTAATGTTTTGATATTAATATCACAATGAGAGACCTCCTTACCCCCCCCCTTTTTTTTCCTCTTTCACAAGTTTTTCCTTCACGATAATTTTTTTACTTTTTGGGAAATTTTTCACAAAATGTTTTGATAATAATATCACAAGAGAGACCCTCTTGGGGCCTTTTTTTTTTTTTTCCCTTTGGTTTAGGAACTGTTAAGGTGCAGTAAAGCTGGTATTTGACACAGATGTATAGAGGTATAAACCTAATGTTACTTGTTATTTGTTGTTTCTTTTTTTTTTTTTTTTTTTTTTTTGCATTTCATGTATTGTCGAAAAAAAATTTAATAAAAACATATAAATAAAAAAAATTGGGGCCCCCAATGGAGGCATTGCAGAGTGCACTGAAGACATGGGAGGCAGTGCTGTATTCCCCAGCAAGCCAGCAAAGTAGGGTGACCACGTGTCCCGGATCGCCCGGGACAGTCCCGCATTTGGAGAGTCTGTCCCGGGTCCCGGTCACCCTCATTCCGGGACAATGCAGTGTCCCGGAATAGCCCGTGAGCCGCCGTCCGCCGACCGCTGCTGTGCTGTGAGTAGTCACTTCCTTATACTATGCGATCGCCGAATATTCGGCATCGCATAGTACTGTCAGTGTCCAGTGATGTGTGTGGCTCCTCCGACCTCCCCTGCCTTGCTGCATGCAGTGCGCGGCCGAGTCACGTCACGTGACGACGGTGAGTGATGTCAGCCGGAGCCGGGATCTCTACTGTGCGGCGCCTCGCATAGTACTGTCCAGACAGTGTGTGTGTGTGGCTGTGGCTCCTCCCCTGCCTTGCTGCACGCAGTGTGCGGCCGAGTCACGTGACGACGACGGTGACGTCAGCCGGAGCCGGCCTGGGATCTCTACTGTACTGTGCGGCGCCTCACTCAGCCTGCTGTAAACTGACTGTCTGTAATCCAACGGCCCGGCCGGCCGTTATTATCAGCATTTAGAGGACAAAATGTAAGTTTAACTTTTTAATGGATGTCTGCCAGAGTGCCAGTGCCTATTCTTTCCTTTGTGTTCAGGGCAGCAAATGTTTATTGCTTATAAACTTAGAAAGTTGACTGTCTGTAATCCAACGGCCCGTAACGTATAAGTTTGACGAAATGCACTTGGGAAAGTAAGTGTCCCTGAATGGCAGTTAGGAAATGTGGTCACCCTACAGCAAAGAGGGGCGATGCTGGGAGCTCTACTGATGCTCTGTCTTCACCCCATGCAGCCTGTATGCTCGGGAGGGAGCAGCTGTAGTAGGAGCAGAGATTGGAGTGGGGGCCCTGCCCCCAGACCTCTGAAAGTTCATGGTGAACCCAGCTGGGCAAGTATGTCCTTCCCCCCCATAGACTGCCTGACTGCTATTCTAAACCCTGAGCTGTGATGTTCAACTATAAAGCTGTGCATTTCTGATATGTCTCTGGTCTTCTCCTGTAATATGTCCGCAGTCTCTGGTCATCTCCTCCAGTATGTCCGCAGTCTCTGGTCATCTCCTGCAGTATGTCCGCAGTCTCTGGTCATCTCCTCCAGTATGTTCGCAGTCTCTGGTCATCTACTGTAGTATGTCTGCAATCTCTGACCCTCTTGTCCAGTATGTCTACAATCTCTAACCCTCTCCTGTGATATGTCTGCAGTCTCTGACCCTCTCCTGTAGTATGTGTAATAATGTGCCGCTTTACTTGTTCAATTATTTGGGATTGCTCCACTACTCAGTGAGTGGTAATGATGTGCAAAAACCTGTAGCAACCAATCAGTGAACAGTAGTATTCTGCTGTAATCTCTATCTACCAATCAGTGAGTGATAATGATGTGCTGTAACCTCTAGCAACCAATGAGTGAGCAGTCATAATGTGCAGTAACCTCTAGCAACCAGTCGGCAAGCAGAAATCATGTGTCGTAACCTCTGGCAATGAGTCAGTGAGTGGTAATGATAGGCTGTAACCTCTGACAACCAGTCAGTGAGCGGTAATGATTGGTTGCCAGATGTTACAGCCTATAATTACCGCTCACTGACTGGTTGCCAGAGGTTACAGCCTATCATTACCGCTCACTGACTGGTTGCAAGAGGTTACAGCCTATCATTACCGCTCATTTATTGGTTGCCAGAGGTTGCAGCCTATCATTACCTCTCACTGACTGGTTGCTAGAGGTTACAGCCTATTATTACTGCTCACTGACTGGTTTCCAGAGGTTACAGCCTATCATTAATAAAATTACAGATAGGTTACAGCCTATCATTACCGCTCACTGACTGATTACCAGAGGTTACAGCCTATCATTAATAAAATTACAGATAGGTTACAGCCTATCATTACTGCTCACTGACTGGTTGCCAGAAGTTACATCCTCAGTTGAGTTCAGGGACGTTTTTTGGAAAGCAATTATTTGCGTTCAAACGTGTGTTTCCCGGCGTTTCAAGCGCAAAAATGCGGCCGAACGTGACCGAAGGCGATGACCCCACGTTTAGCGCTCGCTTTTTTTTTTTCATTTTAAAGGGGAATGATTTTTTTGACCTCTAGGAATGGTTTTAGACGCAAACACCTGCTAAACGCAGGTGCAAACGCGACACAACGGACATTTTAAATGTCCTAAAAAAAAAAAAAAAAATCCAGCATTCAAGGGACTTTTAACAAAGTCCCGTTTACATGGAGCCTAACAGTGTGTTTCAAGTGTCAGTCAGCGTTGGCTAGCGTTCGCTGGCGTCAAGACAGCGCTAAAGGGCATTTTTCTACAACAGTCCCACAATTGTTTATAGTCGAGCCGCTCATTCCCTTCTCCCATCCCCTAAAATTACAATAAAACAACCAAACAAAGATTCCGGAGTTGTCCATGTGTCAGTCTTCACACCCAGGGTCACAGCTCACACGGGCTGGAGAGGTAACCGGTAACAATGGCAGACCCACATCAGGCCACAGGGCTGGAAAACCTGCTACATACACATATGCAGTATTGTTGCAAACATCAGGAGCAGGAGAATTTATTTTGGGTTGTGCTTACAAGGGAAAGGAACACATAATTTCACAATCCACACATTCTGCTTGGGGTTTTAAAAATGAAAATAAATAAAAACAAAAAAGTACCAACATTCTGTATATGAAAGAACAGAAAAATCATTAGCCAAATCAAAAACTATAAAACAGCCTGGCTTCAGGTGGCATCTATCCTAATAGGGTGCGTGGACTTGGCATAAGGCCCCATGCACACGGGGCGTTTTTAACGCTGCTGTAAGTAGCGTCAGGCGTTTTCTTTTTGCAGCCTAAAAATGCACCTCCATGTTATTCTATGGCCTCATGCACACACAGACGTTTTTGAGCTGTAAGTGGCCTAGGCGTTTTTAAGCTGCAAGAAGAACCCACGGCCTGCGCGTTCTGAGGACCAGCGTTACAGCTGTAAAAACGTCTGACGCTGCTAAAGGCTGAATAACGTTGCTATAACGTTGCTTAACGTGTGTTAAGCCACGTTATACATTTTTTCTGCCTCCATTCAAAATCAATGGTTCCCTATGGGAGCCTATTGATTTGAATGGAAGTCGCACCGCAAGTCGGATCAGGATGATCCGACTCGAGGCCCGACTTGTGCTGTGAGAATCTTGAGGGGGAACTCCACGCAAAAATGGGAAAAAAACGGCGTGGGGGTCCCCCCCAGGTTCCAAACCAGGCCCTTCGGGTCCGGTATGGAATTTGAGGGTAGCTCCACGCCGAAAAAACGGCGTGGGGTCCCCCCCAAAATCCATAGCAGACCCTTATCCGAGCGTGCAGCCTGGCAGGGCAGGAAGGGGGAGGGGACGAGCGAGCTGCCCCACCCCCCCCTGGACCACACCAGGCCACATGCCCTCAACATGGGGGGGGTGTTGGTGCTTTGGGGCAGGGGGAGCTCTGCACCCCCCACCTCAAAGCACCTTGCCCCCATGTTGATGGGGACAAGGGCCTCATCCCCACAACCCAGGCTGGTGGTTGTGGGGGTCTGCGGGGGTCCGAAGGGCCTGGTTTGGAACCTGGGGGGGACCCCACCCCGTTTTTTTCCCATTTTGGCATGGTGTTTCCCCCTCAAGATTCTCACAGCGCAAGTCGCACCGCAAGTTGGATGGTCCTGATCCGACTTGCGGTGTGACTTCCATTTAAATCAATAGGCTCCCATAGTGAACCATTGATTTTGAATGGAGGCAGAAAAAAACGCTGCTAAAAGCAACGTGGCAAAACGTGCAATAACGCAAATGGAAAAAGCTACCGAAAGCACGTTTTTCCAGCTGCTTTTTCCAGCGTCAGAACTAACTTTGACGCACGTTTTTTCTAATGCCCCGTGTGCATGGGGCCTAATGGGGCTGTTATATTTTATTTTTATTTATTGGTCTCACATAATGGACCACACATCAAATTATTATCAGACTTTTAGGTTTCATTTTTCGTAGAAAAATTTATTTTGTAACCCATCCATCTAGGCTAACCACCTCATCTTAATCTAAAGTAACCCCATATTACAAAGTGTTCCCTATACCCTGTATTTAATTTCCAACCAAAGGTTGTCTAAATTAATTCAAATATATCTGCATCATTAAAAAAATTGTTAACATCATATCAGAAATTAATGCTCGAATGATAATCTCAATATCACACCCTAATTCCAATATATCTCCACAGATATATCTTCTTAAAAGGAGAATGTTTTACCTAATTCCCCCCCTTTTTTTTTTTTTAAATGAACTGTTTCCACTTTTAAAGGATATTTCATCTGTCTCATTCTATACTTTGTGCACTTTTAAATGTGACCTTCATTTTACCATGTTTGGTAAACAGATTAAAAATTATTGTCATAACATTGTTTATCATTAATCAACTCCAGAGTTTAGTAAATGAGGTTAAGCGCCGGTTCACACTGGCGCGACGCTACTTTCAGGGGCGACCTCCGAGATCGCGGTGCGAGCAGCGCGCCGCGACCTCGGAGCGGCCGCCACAGACTTCATAACATTGAAGTCTATGGCGGTCGCCCCAAAGAAGCTCCGGACCCTTTTTCTAGGTCGGAGCGACTTGTGTCGCTCCTATTAGAACGGGTCCGTAGCTTCCCTATGGGAGGCGACCTGCGGCGACCTGTGAGGCGACCAGGTCGCCCTAGTGTGAACCGGGGCAAAGAGTCACTGTGGAAAGAATACCCAATCACATGCAAGGAAAATTAAAAAAAAAAAAAAAACAGCATTTTTGCATGCACATGATTGAATGATGGACGTCATAAGGACTTCTGCTCATTTAGTAAGGCAAAAAATGGGGATTTGGTACCACCATATGGCCATATTGTGCTCAAGCCCACCACTACGTCAAAGTACCCCATTGTCAGTGGGTCCTACACTATCCATAAAAAGAAGGATGAATCCAGCATCTCTATACCATTGGAGATACTTACTCCTTACAGGGAGAGATCTGCTTGCTAGTGGACACTGATAGAGTACAGGTGTGGGAGGGTGGGGTGCTCAACCCCAGAAGTCTGGTCAGGACCGAATACATAACAAAACAAACCAAACTTCTGGGGTTGAGCACCCCACCCTCCCACACCTGTACTCTATGAGTGTCCACTAGCAAGCAGATATAGGAGGAGTCCCTTATAGTGCAGTCGCACATCTCTCCCTGTAAGGAGTAAGTATAGCCAATGGTATAGAGAGGTTGGATTCATCCTTCTTTTTATGGATAGTGTAGGACCCACTGACAATGGGGTACTTTGACGTAGTGGTGGGCTTGAGCACGATATGGCCATATGGTGGGACCAAATCCCCAGTTATATTTGATAGTCATTTCTTTTGCATGTGTGCGCTATTCTCTGTAAATATGCATGTCGCTTGGTTAATGCATATTGCAGAAATGCATGTTCAGGGTGTGCCCCCCCCCCCCCCAGCTCTTTGTTTTGCTCATTTAGTAAGCTCTGGAGCAACTGCAATCAATCCTTCACTTTGCAAAGTGCAGTTGCTCCAGCGCTTAGTAAATGAGCAGAAGCTCTGCTGACTTCCTTCATCCAATCATGTGCAAGCAAAAATGCATTTTTTTTTTCTTGCATGTGATTGGGTATTCTTTGCACAGTGAAGCTTTGCCTCATTTACTAAGCTCTGGAGCAACTGCACTTGAAGAGTGCAACTGCACTTTGCAAACTGCACAGTCTATTTGCCTTTAGCAAATCAACCCTTCACTCTGCAAGTGCAGTTGCTCCAGAGCTTAGTAAATGAGGTAAAGCTTCACCGAGCAAAGAATACCCAATCACATGGGTATAACAAATATAAAAATAAACAAATAAAAAATAACATTTTTGCTTGCACATGATTGGATGATGGAAGTCAGCAGATCTTCTGCTCATTTACTAAGCTCTGGAGCAACTGTACTTTGCACAATGCACAGTCCATTTGCCTTTAGTAAATCAATCCTTCACTTTGCAAAGTGCAGTTGCTCCAGCACTTAGTAAATGAGCAGAAGCTCATTATCCAATCATGTGCAATCTTTTTTTTTTCCTTGCACGTAATTGGGTGTTCTTTGGAAAGTGAAGCTTTCCCTCATTTACTAAGCTCTGGAGCAACTGCACTTTGCAAAGTGCACAGTCTATTTGCCTTTAGTAAATCAACCCTTCACTCTGCAAGTGCAGTTGCTCCAGAGCTTAGTAAATGAGGGAAAGCTTCACTAAGCAAAGATTACCTAGTCCCGAGCAAGGAAAAAAAAAATAAAAAAAGTCAGCAGATCTTCTGCTCATTTACTAAGATCTGGAGCAACTGTACTTTCAGGGCTGTCTTTAACACAGGGCAAAAGGGGCAGCTGCCCAGGGCCCAGTCATTGGTGTAGGGACCAAAGAAGCTGCCCCTTGAGCCCACACTGCCTGCAAATAGTTGATAAGTGGATTCGGGAGGGTCCAAGAAAATGTTAGCCCAGGGTCCAATAAATATTAAAGACGGCCCTGTGTACTTTGCACAGTGCACAGTCTATTTACCTTTAGTAAATCAATCCTTCACTTTGCAAAGTGCAATTGCTCCAGCGCTTAGTAAATGAAGTAAAGCGTTGTAACGGAACCGCGACCCACACTGTGTTTGTGGGCTTCTGTCAGTATACGGCTTCCTCCAGTCTTGAACATAGATATCAGATATTCTAGCCGCCCCCCATACAAAACTATACGGAATTTAGCTTGTAGAGAACTGGAATCTTTATTGAACAACTCACACCGAATATATACAGGATGGACCTCCCCCTCCTGATCAGATTACCCCACCAGATCAGGTGCCTGATTACATTATCATATGCAGATGAAATGTATACAGGAATAGAATTAACCTGAATTAATTATCTAGCCATCTGGACAGAAACAACATGTGAGTTCATTAACAATTAACAATGGGACAGACAGGCTTAACAGAAAACACATCACACCTCAATACACAGACAATGGCCGTCTCTGACATCAAGGGAACATAGAACAGAGGCCAATGTGACCAGCTCTTTCAATGAACATGTTCAGAATCAAACAGGCCAGGAATAGTCTTCATATATTTCTTGAGATATATGGTTGATACATTTTACTGTCCCATTTGAAGTAATTCAAACCATATTCTCAGTGTCCATTAAGTACCTGTCCATTTCCTTGGTCACCCTGTGTCTCTAATAGACACAGGGTGACTTACACATACGAGGGGCCTAGGGAGCTGAGAGAGGGATTTCCCAACCTCTCTAAGGTAAGTTGGGTTCCACAGGCCCCCCAACCAAAGTGACTCCCGCAAGCCTCACTGTGTACTAGGAATCGACCGATTATCGGCAAAGCCGATATATCGAGGGCCAATATGCACTTTCCCCCGATATATCAGAATCGGCCACCAAGGTGACCGATATTGCTGATATTTCGGGAAAGTGCTTGTACCGGAGTGATACCTGCAGCTAGAGTCATCACCCCGATACCGGCATTCATAACCAACGGTCGGCTGTCTTGTAATGACAACCGATGCGGCTGAGAAGCCGCTCGGCTGTCATTACAAGGAGCAGGAGGGGACATCCCCCCACCTCCCACTGCCTTCCGCGGCTCGCCCGGGTCTCCCGTCCCACCGGGGGACCCAGGCAACCAGCAACCAGCCTGCAAGGCCTGCCGAAGACCCGATCAAAGCCGCATTCGGCTCTGTTCGGGTCTCCATGCAAAAACCTGGAAGTGATGTCATGACATCACTTCCGGGAACTCGGCGCCAGATTAAAAAAAATGACAAACTTGGTGTTTTGAATGCTTTTAAAGCGGAGTTCCACCCTAAAATTATACTTACCTCCATCTTCTCGCTCTGGGTCACCTGAAAAACAAATGGATAATCGCAATTTTTTTTTACTTACCTGGTTTAGAAGAAAATATACTTACCTTACTTCCTCCTCCTCCCCTCGGCGGCCACGGCGATTCGTCACTTCCTGGCTTGCAATGATTACTGGGAGCTGAACGTCATCGCTCCCAGGAATCAATGCGCCTGCACTGGCCCCGACGTCAGTTCCGGTGCAGGCGCCGTCATACCTTGCAAAACAGCTTCTGCGCATGCCCAGAAGGTGTGCAGGGATGACGCTGCGGCACTGGAAGTGACGACGGGGCCGGTGCAGTGCATCGTGGGACCGAAGAAGACGGAAGAGGACACAGAAGAGGATCGCGCTGGCTTCAAGCTGCCCACACCTGAGATGGCAACGCTGGACAATACTTTTTCAAGGTAAGTATTTCTTCTTGCAGGTAAGTGCAACCCGGGACAGATCAGAGGCTAGCCATTGTGGAATGCACTAGCCCTGACTGTCCCGGGGGTATTTTTATTAAAATAAATTTCCCAGGGTGGAACTCCGCTTTAAGTGCAGAGAAGTTTGGGGTCTTTTAGACCCCCAGATCCCTCCACAAGAGTACCTGTAAAGTAAAAAAAAAAAAAATGTACAAAAATATCGGCCCATATCGATATGCATTGACCAAAATATCGGTATCGGCAACGAAAAACCGATATTGGTCGATCACTACTGTGTACCCAATCACATGCAAGGAAAAAAAAACAGCATTTTTACTTGCACATGATTGGATGATTGAAGTCAGCAGAGTTTCTGCTCATTTACCAAGGTCTGGAGCAACTGCACATTGCAAAGTGCACAGTCTATTTGCCTTTAGTAAATCAACCTCCAATATTTTTATGCACCAGAGGAAAAGAAATTCAGCTCATGACTAAATCTTGCCTACCGCTGGTTATCAGATATCAGAATCAGATTATGACATCGTTTTCTTAGTAACTGTTATCTTTTCCATCACAAGTGGGAAAAAAAAAAAAAAAAAACATTTCCTATTCTTGCCATATGTATATAAAGATATACATCATTGCAAGCTCTCTTTATTTTCTGCAAATTCAAAATGAAGCAGCGCACAAATCTTGCAGCCGTTTACTTCGGAATATGTTTTATCTTCATGGCTTTTCCTTGGGTTTCTTCAACGAGAATTTACAACCCTCAAAGTATCTTGATACAAATCAGCAATTTACTAACAAATCTGCGAGAGGGACTGGAAAATGTGGTAAGAGAAACCTTTAAGATCCCAGAGATCATTGCTAATAGTAATAATAAGATGAATTAGGAAAGGAATGACTTCATTCATGTGGAGTAATATCATGCAATTTATGTTGGTCTTCCTTCTAGATAATTCCATCAGACTTCAAAGTGAAGGGTCCAACAAAAGCAGTTTGGGTTGGTAATTTTTTATTATTATTATTATTATTATTATTATTATTATTATTATTATTATTTATTTATTTATTTTTAAAGGAAGGTAATTTTTTTCATAAAATGTTTATCTCTATTGTCCTAGAGCTCTTTCTCACAGGTAGAAAAAAAAACAAAAAAAAAAAACGCAGCATGCAAAACTATGCACAGTGCATCTAAATGTAGTAATCAATAAGCCCGCTGCGTTTAGCTATGCAAAAAAAAAAAAAAAAAAGCAGGACACCTCTGTGTCTACAGTCACACAGATCCGAAGGCTTTACGTGCAAGCAGGCATAAGGCTCCATTCGCACTTGTACGACTCCTGCGATTTTGGAGTGCAACTTTGGATGGGTGCGACTCGGATGCGATTTGTTGTCCCTCTGCAAAGTTTGAGCCACTGTTGCCTGCATTACATTCAGGTATGACGTCCTTGCAATTTCTGAGGGCTAACATTGGTCCAGCTACCATGCAACTTGAGTGCCATAGACTTCAAAGTTGTGCATGAACTACTATGAAGCCGCTGCGGCATTAAGTCGCAACATCTATGAATGGTTATTATCGGAAAGCAAGGGGTCTAAAGCTCCATTCACACTCGTATGGCTCCAAAGTTGGATGACTTTAGAGTGCGGCTTTGATGCAACTGTGGATGGGGGGGACTCAGATGCGACTTCTTGTCGATCTGCAAAGTCGGACCCCCTGTTGTCTGTATAACATTCAGGTATGACTTTCATGCAACTTTTGAGGGTTAACATTGAAGTCTATGGCACTCAAGTTGCATGGCAGTTGGACGCTAGTGAAGCCGCTGCAGCATTAGGTCGCACAGGTATGAATGGTTATTATTACAAGGGGTTTAAAGCTCCATTCACACCTATACGGCTCCAAAGTTGGAAGACTTTAGAGTGCGGCTTTGATGCAACTATGGATGGGTGCGACTAGGATGTGACTTGTTGTTCCTCTCCAAAGTCTGACCCTCTGTTGCATACAAAACATTCAGGTAAAACTTTCATGAAATTTTGAGGGTTACTTTGAAGCCTCTGCAACATTAAGTCGCACACATATGAATGGCTATTATTGGAAAACAAGGGGCACGACTTGTCATGGCACTCAAGTTGCATAGAAGTTGGACCAAAGCTGTGCATGAACTACTATGAGGCTGCTGCGGCATTAAGTCGCACATTTATGAATGGTTATTATTGGAAAGCAAGGGGTTTAAAGCTCCATTCACACGTGTACGGCTCCATAGTTGGATGACTTTAGAGTGCAGCTTAGATGCAACTATGGATGGGTGCGACTCGGATGCGACTTGTTGTTCCTCTGCAAAGTCTGACCCACTGTTGCATGCAAAACATTCAGGTAAAACTTTCATGAACATTTGAGGGTTACTTTGAAGCCTCTGCGTCATTAAGTCGCACACATACGAATGGCTTTTTTTGGAAAACAAGGGGCACAACTTGTCATGCAACACTGATGTCCAAAGTTGCATGACAAGTCGCACAAGTGTAAATGGGGTGTAAGGCTTCATTCACACTTGTACAGCTCCAAAGTCGGGAGACTGAAGAGCAACTTTGATGCAACTTTGGATGTGTGCGACTTGGATATGACTTGTTGTCCCTCTTCAAAATCGTACCCACTGTTGCCTGTAAAACATGGGGTACAGCTTGTCATGCAACACTGAAGTCCAAAGTTGCATGACAAGTCGCACAAGTGTGAATGGGAATTTAGGCTCCATTCACACTTGCACAGCTCCAAAGTTGGATGACTTTAGAGTGCGGCTTTGATGCAACTTTGGATGGGTGCGACTAGGATGTGACTTGTTGTCCCTCTGCAAAGTCGGACCCTCTGTTTGTTGCCTGTTAAACATTCAGGTATGACTTTCATGCAACTTTTGAGGGTTAACATTGAAGTCTATGGCACTCAAGTTGCATGGTGGTTGGACCAAAATTGTGAATAAACTACTTTGAAGCCGCTGAGGCATTAAGTCGCACAGATATGAATTGTTATTATTTGAAAGCAAGGGGTTTAAAGCTCCATTCACACTTGCACAGCTCCAAAGTTGGATGACTTTAGAGTGCGGCTTTACTGCAACTTTGGATGGGTGCGACTAGGATGTGACTTGTTGTCCCTCTGCAAAGTCGGACCCTCTGTTGCCTGTAAAACATTCAGGTATGGCTTTCATGCAACTTTTGAGGGTTAACATTGAAGTCTATGGCACTCAAGTTGCATGGTGGTTGGACCAAAGTTGTGAATAAACTACTTTGATGCCTCTGCAGCACTAAGTCGCACAGATATGAATTGTTATTATTGGAATACAAGCGGCACAGTATTTAATGCAATACTGATATCCAAAGTTGCATGACAAGTCGCACAAGTGTAAATGGGGTGTAAGGCTTCATTCACACTTGTACAGCTCCAAAGTCGGGGGACTTTGGAGCTTAACTTTGATGCAACTTTGGATGGGTGCAACTTGGATGTGACTTGTTGTCCCTCTGCAAAATCGTACCCACTGCTGCCTGTAAAACATGGGGTACAGCTTGTCATGCAACACTTATGTCCAAAGTTGCTTGAAAAGTCGCACAAGTGTGAATCGGGTGTAAAGCTCCATTCACGCTTGCACAGCTCCAAAGTTGGATGGCTTTGAAGTGCAGCTTTAATGCAATTTTGGATAGGTGCGACTGGGATTTGACTTGTTGTCCCTCTGCAAAGTCTGACCCACTGTTGCATGCAAAACATTCAGGTACAACTTTCATGAAATTTTGAGGGTTACTTTGAAGCCTCTGCGGCATTAAGTCACACATATATGAATGTCTATTTTTGGAAACCAAGGGGCACAACTTGTCATGCAACACTGATGTCCAAAGTTGCATGACAAGTCGCACAAGTGTGAATGGGGTGCAAGGCTTCATTCACACTTGTACAGCTCCAAAGTCGGGAGACTGAAGCTCAACTTTGATGCAACTTTGGATGTGTGAGACTTGGATATGACTTGTTGTCCCTCTTCAAAATCGTACCCACTGTTGCATGTAAAATATGGGGTACAGCTTGTCAGGCAGCTTTGATGTCCAAAGTTGCATGGCAAGTCGCACAAGTGTGAATGAGGTTTAAGGCTTGTACGGCTCCAAAGTTGGGCGACTTGTGAAAATGTACGCTGTGTTCAGCTATGCAAAAGAAAGGTAGGACGCCTCTGCATCCACGGTCACACAGATCTGCAGATGAGCATAAGACTTCTTCTCACTTGTGCAACTCCTGTGACTCTGGAGTGCATCCTTGGTGCAACTTCGACGCAACTTTGGATGGGTGCGACTTGGATGTGATAATTTTCCCTCTGCAAAGTCGGACCCACTGTTGCATGTAAAACATTCAGGTATGACTTTTATGGAACTTCTGAGGGTTAACATTGAAGTCTATGACCCTCAGGTTGCATGAAATTCAGACCAAAGTTGTGCATGAACTACTTTGAAGTCGCTGCGACTTTAAGTCACACATATATGAATGGTTATCATTGGAAAACATGGGGTATGGCTTGTCATGCGACTTTGACAACGAGTCACACAAGTGTGAATGGGGTATAAAAGTGCCTAAACGCATAGGCACATAAATGCGTGGCCATTCATTTGAATTTAAAGAAGAATAGTCTACATCAAAACGGCAGGATCTTCTGCCAGCAAGAACTTGCATTCATACAGAAATATGCATATGCCCCTGTGCAAAAGTAAGTACACCCCTCACATTTTTGTAAATATTTTATTCTATCTTTTCATGTGACAACACTGAAAAAATGACACTTTGCTACAATGTAAAGTAGTGAGTGTGCAGCTTGTATAACAGTGTAAATTTGATGTCCCCTCAAAATAACTCAACACACAGCCATTAATGTCTAAACCGCTGGCAACAAAAGTGAGCACCTCCCTAAGTGAAAATATCCAAATTAAAGCGGAGTTCCACCCAAAGGA
Organism: Pelophylax lessonae; assembly: GCF_965119305.1. NCBI lineage: Eukaryota > Metazoa > Chordata > Amphibia > Anura > Ranidae > Pelophylax > Pelophylax lessonae. The sequence continues at coordinate 16,317,957 of NC_138774.1, forward strand.
GGAACTTCTGCTTTAGGTAGTCCTAAGCCCCTGACATGCCACATTTGGCATGTCATTTTTTTTGGGGGGGGGAGCGGGTACCTAGTTTTGACAGGTACCCGCTCCCACTTCCACTCGGAGTGCCGCGGCGCTCTGAGCAGAAGTTCTCCTCTCCCCCTCCCTCCCTGCAATCTTCTGGGACTTGTCAGAGGTCCCAGAAGATTGCCGGCCAATCAAGACGCGCAGCACAACTCGCGCATGCGCAGTGCGTACCCGGCTGTGAAGCCGCAAGCTGTCACAGCCGAGTGCGCACCACCAGTGATGCCGGCGCCGCGGGGAGACCAGAGGGAGAGGATCGAGGCTTCGGGTGGCGGCATCGCTGGACCGTGGGACAGGTGAGTGTGTGTTTATTAAAAGTCAGCAGCCACACTTTTTGTAGCTGCTGACTTTTAAGAAACACAGAAAAGGCTGGAACTCCGCTTTAAGCCCAATTAGCCATTTTCCCTCCCAGTGTCATGTGACCCGTTAGTGTTACAAGGTCTCAGGTGTGAATGGGGAGCAGGTGTGTTAAATTTGGTGTTATCGCTCTCACTCTCTCATACTGGTCACTGGAAGTTCAACATGGCACCTCATGGCAAAGAACTCTCTGAGGATCTGAAAAAAAGAATTGTTGCTCTACATAAAGATGGCCTAAAATGATATCCAGAGGTTGTCTTTAGGAAATAGACATATGAGTGCTGCCATCTTTGCTGTAGAGGTTGAAGGGGTGGGGGGTCAGCCTGTCAGAGCTCAGACCATACGCCGCACACTGCATCAAATTGGTCTGCATGGCTGTCATCCCAGAAGGAAGCCTCTTCTAAAGATGATGCACAAGAAAGCCCGCAAACAGTTTGAAGACAAGTAGACTTAGGACATGGATTACTGGAACCATGTCTTGTGGTCTGATGAGACCAAGATAAACTTATTTGGTTCAGATGGTGTCAAGCGTGTGTGGTGGCAAACAGGTGAGGAGTACAAAGACAAGTGTGTCTTGCCTACAGTCAAGCATGGTGGTGGGAGTTTCATGGTCTGGGGCTGCATGAGTGCTGCCGGCACTGGGGAGCTACAGTTCATTGAGGGAACCATGAATGCCAACATGTACTGTGACATACTGAAGCAGAGCATGATCCCCTCCCTTCGGAGACTGGCCCGCAGGGCAATATTCCAACATGATAACGACCCCAAACACACCTCCAAGATGACCACTGCCTTGCTAAAGAAGCTGAGGGTAAAGGTGATGGACTGGCCAAGCATGTCTCCAGACCTAAACCCTATTGAGCATCTGTGGGGCATCCTCAAACAGAAGGTGGAAGAGCACAAGGTCTCTAACATCCACCAGCTCTGTGATGTCATCATGGAGGAGTAGAAGAGGATTCCAGTGGCAACCTGTGAAGCTCTGGTGAACTCCATGCCCAAGAGGGTTAAGGCAGTGCTGGAAAATAATGGTGGCCACACAAAATATTGACACTTTGAGCCCAATTTGGACACTTAGGGGTGTACTCACTTTTGTTGCCAGTGGTTTAGACATTAATGGCTGTGTGTTGAGTTATTTTGAGGGGACAGCAAATTTACACTGTTATACAAGCTGTACACTCACTACTTTACATTGTAGCAAAGTGTCATTTCTTCAGTGTTGTCATATGAAAATATATAATAAAATATTTACAAAAAAAATGTGAGGGGTGTACTCATTTTTGTGAGATACTGTATATATATATATATATATATATATATATATATATATATATATATATATATATATATATATATATATATATATATAAATTAGCAGGTCGATAGTCTCATGCATTCAAGAATAATCCCATATTATGCTTAATACATTTATTGCCTCTACTCATCAACTTCATCTAGACTGGCCATAATGTGGTATGTTCCGTTCCTGACCGAGGTATTTCAGGAAGGTATTGCATTAAGGCCACTAGATGGGGCTGGTGATCAAAGGAAATAAGTATAAGGCCAAATACATGATTAACCACTTGCCTCCTGCTCACAGTACATTCCAACCTTGTGCAGGTCCGAATGACGGCACAGAACCCCTATTAGATCACTGATAGGAAAAGATACTACACTTGATCTTAGTCAAAAGGCTGAGAAGCGATAACTGTGTCCAATCACAGTACACAGCTGGGGGTGCACGCATGCGTGCCCGAAACCTAGGAAGTTCACCACGACATATGGGTATGTCGCAATACCAGTGATAGGGGGCCTGCCCCCCTGCTAGAACACACCAGTCAGGGCTCTCAGCCATTGGCTGCAAGGGCTGATCGGTTTTCTAGGATGCCCATTTGTCAAGCAGGACTGCTGTACACACTGGCCGAATGTCGCCCAGTTTCTGTTGAACCGGATAATACTAGATGATATGCGGCCTGTGTATACTAGAAGGGGACATTTTGGGAGGTGTACTAGGAGTGGTGATTTGGTGTGGGGGAGGGGGGGGTTATGATGAGAGGAGGGATAAGGGAAGAGGATTTGTGCTAAATGTGTGGAATTGGGGGAGATGTGTGTTGGAAGGAGGGATGGGGGGAAGAGGATTGTGCTAGGAGTGGGGATTTGGGGGAGATTTGTCTTGAGAGGTTGAGAGGAGGGATAGGGGAAGAAGATTTGTGCTAGGAGTTGTGATTTGGGGGGATTTGTGTTGAGAGGAGGGATGGGGGAATGGGATTTGTGCTGGGGGTAGTGATTTGGGGGGGATTTATGTTGAGAGGTGGGATGGAGGAGGAGAATTTCTGCTAGGAGTTGTGATTCGTGGAATTATGTTAAAAGGTAGGATGGGGGAAGAGGATTTGTGCTAGGAGTGGTGATTTAGGGGGGATTTATATTGACAGGAGGGGTGGGGGAAGAGGATAAGTGCTGGGATTGGTGATTTGGGGAGACTTATGTTGAGAGGCTGGATGGGGGAAGAGGATTTGTGCTAGAAGTGGGGATTTGGGGAGATTTATGTTGAGAGGGGAGATGGGGAAGAGGATTTGTGCTAGGAGTGGAGATTTGGGGAGATTTAGGTTGAGAGGGGGATGGGGAAGAGGATTTGTGGTAGGAGTTGTGATTTAGGGGGGATTTATTTTGAGAGGAGGGATGTGGGAAGAGGATAAGTGCTGGGATTGGTGATTTGGGGGATTTATGTTGAGAGGCAGGATGGGGGAAGAGGATTTGTGCTAGGAGGGGGATTTGGGGGGATTTGTGTTGATACGAGGGATAGAGGGAAGAGGATTTGTGCTAGGAGGGGGAATTGGGGAGGGGGGGGGGGTTTGTGTTGAGAGGAGGGATGGGGAATAGGATTTGTGCTAGGAGTGGGGATTTAGGGGAGATTTGTGTTGAGAGAAGGGATGAGGAAAATGATTTGTGCTAGGAGTGGTGATTTGGGGGGATTTATGTTGAGAGGTGGGATGGGGGAAGAGGAGTTGTGATTTTGGGGGGAGATTTATGTTGAGAGGAGGGATGGGCAAGAAGATTAGTGCTGGGAGTGGGGATTGGGGGTGGGGATTTATGGTGAGAGAAGAGATGGGGGAAGAGGATTTGTGCTAGGAGTGGTGATTGGGGGGAGGGGGGGGGGGATTTATGCTGAGAGGTGGGATGGGGGAAGCGGAGTTGTTATTTTTTTTTGGGGGGGGGTTATGTTGCGAGGAGGGATGGGGCAAGAGGATTGGCGCTGGGAGTGGTGATTTGGGGGTGAATTATGTTGAGAGGCGGGATGGGGGAAGAAGATTTGTGCTAGAAGTGGTGATTTGAGGGGGGGGGGGTTGATTTATGTTGAGAGGAGGGAAGGGGGAAAGATGATTTGTGCAAGGAGGAGGATTTGGGGGGGGGGTTGGATTTGTGTTGAGAGCAGGTATGAGGGAAAAGGATTTGTGCTAGGAGTGGTGATTTGGGGGGAAATTATGTTGGGAGGTGGGATGGGGGGAAGAGGATTTGTGCTAGTAGTGGTGATTTGGAGGGGGGGGGATTTATGTTGAGAGGAGGGGTGGAGAAGAAGATTTGTGCTAGGAGTGGTTATTTAGGGGGATTTGTGTTGAGAGGAGGGATGGGGAAATAGGATTTGTACTAGGTACTGTGGTGATTTTTTGGGGAGGGGGGATTATGTTAAGAGGTGGGATTTGGGAAGAGGATTTGTGTTAGGAGAGGGGATTTAGGGGGTTTGTTCTAGTAAGGGTGTTTGGGGGCATTTTTGCTAGGAGAGGAAATTTGGGGGAGGAGATTTGTGCTAGGATGGAGGATTTGGGGAGGGGAGTTTGCTCAGAGTGGAATTTAGAGCGGTATTTGTCTTTTTTTTTTGGGGGGGGGGGGGTGTGGTGGGGGTGGAATTGTGCTGTGAGCATATATGAAATAAGAGGATTTAGGCGGAGGAGGAGGAATTAATGCTAAGGGGGTAAGCATGCAGATTAGTGCTCAATATATATATATATATATATATATATATATATATATATTTTTTTTTTTTTTTTTTTTGGGGGGGGGGGGATTTGCTGGCACATAATACTCATACATCATGGGGGGGGGGGTATAATTTGGCATGGTCACCCTGGGCTCTAGATGACCTCGCCCTGGCACTGGTTGGTGGGCGGCAAAACATAGAAGAAGTCGGGAATAATTTGTTGCCAATTTGCAGTACATCGGATGATCCACTTCAATAAATATACAATGTTTCCTTTTTGTTTCTTTTTTCAGGAAGGAAATGACATGTGTGCAGGAACATTTTTGGATGTTTTTAAAAATGGAACACAAACAATCTCTGACAATATTCCAAAAAACAATATAAGCAATTACAGCCAGCGCATAATTAAATGTGTGAATACATTGGTGAACAAAGATTGTCCGAAGCTGAAGGTAAGCGGTTTATTTTCACTTTTTTGGGATTTGCCGCACAGCAACTCATGGTTCCCAATCAATCCGCAAACATCCTGTTGGTATAAAATTCTCCTTGTTTTTTTTTTTCACTAAAATTTCATATAAGCATTAATGCAACAATTTCACTTCATCTACAATATTTTTAAACCTATATATAAATATTATACCTATAAATAAACCTATATATAAATATATATAAAATATTTTTAAATATTTAAAATTTTGTTAACCTCTTGGCATGGAGCAGCTGCAAATTTGCGTTCATTAGTGCAAATGCAGCTGTTCTGAGAGCGCACTCCCGGAACAGTTATCGGCAGGTAACGGAAAGCTCACAGTCGCTGCTGTAGCACAGTTACCGGCGGCCAACGGAAAGCTCGTGGTCGCTGCTGTGGCACAGTTATCAGCAGGTAGCGGAAAGCTCACGGTCGCTGCTGTGGCACAGTTACCGGCGGCCAACGGAAAGCTCGTGGTCGCTGCTGTGGCACAGTTATCAGCAGGTAGTGGAAAGCTCACGGTCGCTGCTGTGGCACAGTTACCGGCAGCTAACGGAAAGCTCACGGTCGCTGCTGCGGCACAGTTACCGGCGGCTAACGGAAAGCTCACGGTTGCTGCTGCAGCACAGTTAACGGCAGGTAACTGAAAGCTCACGGTAGCTGCTGCAGCACAGTTAACGGCAGGTAACGGAAAGCTCACGGTAGCTGCTGTGATAAAGTTACCGGCAGGTAACAGAAAGCTCACGGTAGCTGCTGTGATAAAGTTACCGACAGGTAACAGAAAGCTCACGGTCGCTGCTACAGCACAGTTACCGGCGGCTAATGGAAAGCTCACGGTCGCTGCTGTGGCACAGTTACTGGCAGGTAACGGAAAGCTCACGGTCGCTGCTGTGGCACAGTTACTGGCAGGTAACAGAAAGCTCACGGTCGCTGCTGTGGCACAGTTACTGGCAGGTAACGGAAAGCTCACGGTCGCTGCTGTGGCACAGTTACTGGCAGATAACGGAAAGTTCACGATTGCTGCTACAGCACAGTTACCGGCGGCTAACGAAAAGCTCACGGTCGCTGCTGGCGATTGGGAGCTTTCCGATCGCATGACCCCTGTGACAGTCAATTGCGATGATCACATGGTCATAATCCCCGCCCCTCCACCCGGCATCCTAAACCCCTTAAAAGGCCTGGAGGTGCCAGCGCCAAGAGGTTAAAATAATCCCTGGTGATCCTGCCATGAAAGTCAATGTTCAGACACTTGCTGTTACAGGGTGACAATCCTCTGTCCCTATAGATACATGCTGAGGACATCAGAGCCATAAATAATAGTCCAAATGTCTATAGTCCACAGCAATAGGGGGACTATTCATAAAGAAAAAAACCTCTGCAAATGTCTCCCCACAGACCCACAGCATGTGGCCTGGTATGGTTCAGGAGGGGACACTCGCTTGGTTCCGACAGCTCCCTGAGCAGAGAGCTGCTGCCTGAAAGTCACCGCTCTCTACTCTCCTCCCTCACTGTGGAGGGGTGGGGAGCGTCCTGCTTAGGCTCTCTGCGGCTCGCTGAGAGGCTGAGCCGAGTGTCGGTCATGGCATCTAGTGGATCTGGCATCTGACTTTGGCTGTACAGCTCCTTTAAGTTGTCAGCGGGGAAGCCTGCTGACAGCTGATGACTCATTCGTTGTTAAGGACGCGGCGGAATGGATTCTCGGTCCCACTGCTTAATAACCTACTAACTGTGCGCTTAGCGGGCGAACATATGCCATTCACCCATCCCTTGTCATGAATAGTCCCAGTAATGTGCCTAATATGTGTATTCCCAGCTCCCTCTAGTGGTCATAATGCTGTATTTTCCTGTTGAAGGAATTCCTGAAAAGTACCGAATTGTGACCACTAGATGGAGCTGACTATCATAGAAAATACCCATTACAGGTTTTTTTTTTTTGTTTTTTTTTTTTACAATGGCTGAGGGGAATACACTGACATTTTTATTTTTTATATTAAAAATGAGTGCAAATCCAACTTTTCATGGCCACTCAGAACCTGTTTTTCAGGTATCACATGGCAAGTTAAAACGTGTTCCTTTTCACAGGTGTCAAACTGTGGCCCTCCAGCTGTTTCCAAACTACAAGTCCCATGAGGCATTGCACAGCTGACAGTTACAAGCATGACTCACAAATGCAGAGGCATGATGTGACTTGTGGTTCTGTAAGCTCCGTGAGCAGGGCCCCCCTATTCCTTCTGTATTGAACTGTGTTGTAATTGTAATGTGCTCTTTAAATTGTAAAGCACTGCACAAACGATTGGCAGTAAATACAGGTACACATATTATATTAATAATAATTTACTACTTGAACCATTCATTTATTCTAATCAGCCCTACTCCCCTTAGCTATCATTCTCCTGTTGATTTATTTAGATTTTTTATTCTTTTTATTTTTCTAAACATTTAGATTTAAACTTTTTTTTTTTTTCCATTTTATTTGCTTTTGTTATTGTGTTGCAAAAAAAGCACAACAGGCAAAAAAAAGTGTTATATTTGTAAATAGTTTTTGCATTGTTTTGCACCAGAATCATAATTTGAGTGTAATTTTAGGATAGATCAGCCTTTCTCAACCAGTGTGCCGTGGCACTCTGGTGTGCCGCGGGATCATAGGAGAGAAGGGCTGTCAGTAGAGCCCGATCTCCCGATCCCCTGCTGAACTGTATATCGGCACTGAGTCCCGGTTCACACTATAGCGATGACAGACATTGCATGTGATTCGAAACGCACTGCTCTGAAAATCACATGCAATGTCAGTGATGGGGCACTATTCCTCCCACTGAAGCCAATGATGGGGCAGTTTTTCCTCCCACTGACACTAATGATGGGGCACTATTCTTCCCACTGACACCAGCAATAGGGCACTATTACTCCCACTGATAACAATGATGGGGCACTATTACTACAACTGACACCAATGATGGGGCACTATTCTTTCCGCTGATACCAATGATGGGGCACTATTCCTCCCACTGACACCAATGATGGCACACTATTCCTTCCACTGACACCGATGATGGGACACTATTCCTCCCACTGATACCAATGATGGGACACTATTCCTCCCACTGATACCAATGATGGGGCACTATTCCTCCCACTGATACCAATGATGGAGCACTATTCCTCCAACTGACACCAATGAAGGGGCACTATTCCTCCCGCTGACACCAATGATGGGACACTATTCCTCCCACTGATACCAATGATGGGGCACTATTTCTCCTACTGATATCAAGGATGAGGCACTATTCCTCCCACTGACACCAATGATGGGGGCACTATTCTTCCCACTGACACCAGCAATAGGGCACTATTATTCCCACTGATAACAATGATGGGACACTATTACTACAACTGACACCAATGATGGGGCACTATTCCTCCCACTGACACCAATGGTGGGGCACTATTCCTCCCACTGATAACAATGGTGGGGCACTATTCCTCCCACTGATAACAATGATGGGGCACTATTTCTCCCACTGACACCAATGATGGGGGCACTATTCTTCCCACTGACACCAGCAATAGGGCACTATTACTCCCACTGATAACAATGATGGGGCACTATTACTACAACTGACACCAATGATGGGGCACTATTCCTCCCACTGATAACAATGATGGAGCACTATTCCTCCCACTGATAACAATGATGGGGCACTATTCCTCCCACGGATACCAATGGTGGGGCGCTATTCTTTCCACTGACACCAATGGTGGGGCGCTATTCCTTCCACTGACACCAATGGTGGGGCACTATTCCTCCCACTGATAGCAATGATGGGGAACTATTACTACAACTGACACCAGCAATAGGTCACTTCTCCTCCCCCTAATACCAAAAATGTATGGTTTAGTCTTTGACGCCAGGACAATTTTTACTCCCAATGTCCACAGTCAACCCCCCCCCCCCCTAAAATCTGGAGGACAGTAAACTGGCCCCTTGTTTAGAAAGTCTGGGGACCCTCGATCTAGTGATAAGGGGGTGTACAAGTGCACGGGCTGAACTGTTTATTGGTGATGATGTCATATAGCAGCTGTACCTGGTTTCAGTGTATCTTCAGATACGGCTTACCTATTGTTCTCTGTAAATGTTACATTTTGTCTTTTGCAGCCCAAACATCATAAAGGATGCAGTAAAGGGTTACACAACCAGACCGCAATAGGTTTTGCGTGCAACTTTTTCCATTTTTCTCAAAATCTTTGGAACGAAAACTTTTGCAAACAATCTGTTGAACAGAAATACGACCACCTTCAGGAAGATTCGAACAAAATGATGAATGATGATGAGCCCTGCTAATTTGTGATTTTAAAGTCTTGAAAAATAATGCCATTGCAATTTTTTTTTTCTAAGATTTTCCCATGCTGGTGGCTTCACCACACAGCAATTTCTCTACTGTGCCTTTAAGCAACCAAAAATCGCCCCTCCTCATCCATGAGGGTCAGCTTGGTAGGTCATTATCACTTGCTGACCGACTGGCCAATGGCTCCCCTGGGCACAGCGATGTAACCTTACATTGTGTCAAGCTTTCCCCCTGCTTCTCGTACTGTGGTTGAACATGGCTGGGTTCATCAGCAGGCTCACAGCCAATGATTTTGGGTGTGAACCTGCTGATGGCTGTGATCTGTTTTTTTTCTCCGAGATTTCACTTACCGTTCAGAGCTGAGATCAAGTGAGATCTTAGGGTCCTTTCACACGGGCTTTCCACTCCATTTTGCTCAGCGCGATCGATCCGCTGATCTCCGCTGAGCAGGCGGATGACAGCTCCGTCTCTGCTTACTTTGCAGAGATGGAGCTGTCAGATCCCCCGCTCACCTCTATGGGAGATCGGACGAGAACGGACCACCTGTCTGTTTTCATCTGATCCTATCCGATTCGATCTTCCAGACGAATGGAAAATAGGGTTTCCATCCATCTGGATTTCACGGATCGGATCGGATAGCAGTGGGTGTCAGTGGAGGTGTCAAAGAGGTAAATGGAGCATCCGATCAGGTCCGCCTGAAAAACTAACAGGCGGACTTGATCGGAAAGCCCGTGTGAAAGGGGCCTTAGAGTAATATTAGCACGCATACACTTGTTAGCCACTTGACCTCTGGAAGATTTACCCCCCTTTATGAACAGACCATTTTTTGCAATACCTATGCCCCTATGCTGCCGGCGCCGGAACAAACAGCATCATTCCAGTCTTCGGTGTCATAGAAACACCAGTTTGGGATATATTCTTACCCACCATTAGCTTACAGCAGCAGCCCTGAAGAAGGGGGTGTCCTTGTTCCCCCTAAACACGTTGGCTTTACCATGTTTTGCTACTTTCAAAACATTGACTACATATTCACATATTCAGACAGCCCTAAGTAATACCCACATGTGATTCTGAGCCTCCATGATTGAAAGAATGGAACACCAGGGGCGGACCAGTAATCCTGGGAAGAATATGAAACCCGCTCTCCATAAGTCCCCCCCCCCGTTATTTTCCTTTCCCCCCACTAACCAGGAGGTGGGTGCTGCACATTTCAGATACTCACCCAACCACCAGATCCAGCGTTGTCCAACTGAGATCTTCTCATGCCCTTGAAGGAAGATCCCAGGTGCCACACAGCCACGGAATTCTTTGGTCGTATGGGAGAGAGACAACCTCAGCCTGGGTTCCCACCAGGCCATGCTCCAACGCGTTTCGCTCAGCCTCCTGGAGCTTAGTCATGGGTATTTCATGCCCTGCCGCAGCTTGGTCTCGCTCCTCCATGTCATCCCTAACACCATCGAGAGGCCCCTCCGGCTCTTCTGAGTTCAACGGAGTGACCTCCCGATGACGCACCACTAGGCCCGCCCCCTCCTCCTCTGTGAATTGCACAATAAAGCCTTCTAGGTTATGCGACGTACATATCCCAAGAGGCACAGGGGCACAGTATATGTCATTTGCCTGGGCGAATGATGTGTATGTGGGGGAGTCTAAACCCTTTTTTTTTTTTTTTAAAAAGGGTAAAAAAAAAAAAAAGCCACAATACATGTAGCAGAGTGGAGGAGGGGTCGGCAGGGTCCTGCTGAAGATCCACTTTAAAGTAAAACCCCCTGTAAAACATTTCTTCTTTCTGATGGTCTTAAAACTCCCCCATGTAGCAGATCCCTGGCCGTGGAAAATATCCGACACTTCCTGGAGTGTCAAAAACCTGCTACCCCCCCCCCCCCCCATGCTTTAGTTTCTCTGTCTGCCTCCGATGTCCTGTAATGATGTATGAGTTGACAGGAGGAACACAATAATCACTGCGATCGCCAATCCATTCCCAAGAGTCTGTGGAGCTGCTTATCAATAATGTTTACAAAATGTTTTTAATTTTTGTTTATTATATATTCATAAATAAACATGTACAAGCATGCATTGCCTAATGATTGTACATTTGAGTTACTTTTCAGTTTGTTCTTTGGCTGTTATGTATGAAAAGCTTTCCTGCTGTTAGCAATGACCACCATGATGTAATAAATGTATCCATTTCATCAATTATAATAAAAATCATCATATGTATAAATAACAGCTGTAAAAGGTGTTTGTCTTGTGTTGTACATTATTTCCAGTGTAGTGACACCAGGGGAGTTTTATGAAAGCAATGGGCCTGTGTCAGGGGCGTCTTTATTGATTGGACCCTGGGCAAAAATTTTCCTGGGGCCCCCCCGCTAGACTCAAAATTAGTTTTTACTGCAGAAGATCAGGCAGCGATTGTGATTGGCTGCCAGAGGTTACAGCACATCATTACCACTCACTGATTAGTTGCCAGAGGTTACTGCACATCATTACTGCTTACTGATTAGTTGCTAGAGGTTATTACACAGCATTGCCACTAACTGACTGGTTTCAAGAGGTTACAGACCATCATTACTGCTCACTAATTGGTTTCTAGAGGTTACTGCAAATCATTATTGCTCACTGATTGGTTGCTGGAGGTTACTGCACATCATAACCTCTGCATCAAATTGCGGGTGTAGCCAAACTGCCCTAGCACTGAGGGGAATACTATGTACAGGGTGCAGAGTTGAGGGGTGCACTACATAAAGAGTGCATAGTTGAAAGGTGTGCTGAATACAGGGTTGAAGGTTGCACTATGTACAGAATGCAGGGTTCAGGGGTATGCTAGGTACAGAGTGCAGGGGTGTGCTATGTACAGAGTGCAGGGTTCGGGGTTGCACTACGTGCAGATTGCAAAGTTAAGGGATGCGCTATGTGCAGAGTGCAGGATTGAGGGGTGCGCTACATGCAGAGTGCAGAATTGAGGGGTGTGATATGTACAGAGTGCAGGGTTCAGGGGTGCGCTAGGTACAGAGTGTAGGGTTCAGGGGTGTGCTGCATGCAGGGATGCGGTGTGTGCAGATCACAGAGGTATGCTAGATGCAGGGGTGTGCTATTTGCACAGTGCAGGGATGCGCTATATGCACAGCACAGGGGTGAGTAAGGTGCAAAATGCAGGGGTGCGCTAGGTGCAGAGTGCAGGGGTGATGTAGGTGCAGAGTGGAGGTAGGTGCAGAGTGCAGGGGTGAGGTAGGTGCAGAGTGGAGGTAGGTGCAAAGTGCAGGGGTGAGGTAGGGGCAGAGTGCAGGGGTGAGGTAGGTGCAGAGTGGAGGTAGGTGCAGAGTGCAGGGGTGAGGTAGGTGCAGAGTGCAGGGGTGAGGTAGGTGCAGAATGGAGGTAGGTGCAGAGTGCAGGGGTGAAGTAGGTGAAGAGGTGAAGTAGGTGCAGAGTGCAGGGGTGAGGTAGGTGTAAAGTGTAGGGGTGAGGTAGGTACAGAGTTCAGGGGTAAAGTAGGTGCAGAATGGAGGTAGGTGCAGAGTGCAGGGGTGAGGTGGTTGTTGAGTGCAGGGGTGAGGTAGGTGCAGAGTGGAGGTAGGTGCAAAGTACAGGGTTGAGATAGTTGCAGAGTTCAGGGGTGAGGTAGGTGCAGAGTGCAGGGGTGAGGTAGGTGCAGAGTGCAGGGGTGAGGTAGGTGCAGAGTGCAGGGGGAGGTAGGTGCAGAGTGGAGGTAGGTGCAGAGTGCAGGGGTGAGGTAGGTGCAGAGTGCAAGGGGGAGGTATGTGCAGAGTGCAGGGGCGAGATAGGTACAGAGTGCAGGGGTGAGGTAGGTACAGAGTGCAGAGGTGAGGTAGGTACATAGTGCAGGGGTGAGGTAGGTACAGAGTGCAGAGTTGAGGTAGGTGCAGAGTGCAGAGGTGAGGTAGGTGCAGAGTGCAGAGGTGAGGTAGGTGCAGAGTGCAGGGGTGAGGTAGGTACAGAGTTCAGGGGTGAGGTAGGTGCAGAGTGCAGGGGTGAGGTAGGTACAGAGTGCATTGGTTAGGTAGATACAGAGTGCAGAGGTGAGGTAAGTACAGAGTGCAGGGGTGAGGTAGGTACAGAGTGCAGAGGTAAGGTAGGTACAGAGTGCAGGTGTAAGATATTTACAGAGTGCAGGGGTGAGGTAGGTGCAGAATTGAGGTAGTTGCAGGGACAAGATAGGTGCAGAGTGCAGGAGTGAGGTAGGTGCAGAGTGCAGGGATGAGATAGGTACAGAATGCAGGGGTGAGGTAGGTGCAGAGTGCAGGAGTGAGGTAGGTGCAGAGTGCAGGGCGAGATAGGTACAGAGTGAGGGGTGAGGTAGGTACAGATGGCAGAGGTGAGGTAGGTGCAGAGTGCAGGGGTGAGGTAGGTACAGAGTGCAGGTGTAAGATAGGTACAGAGTGCAGGGGTGAGGTAGGTACAGAGTGCAGAGGTGAGGTAGGTACAGAGTGCAGGGGTGAGGTAGGTACAGAGTGCAGGGGTGAGGTAGGTACAGAGTGCAGAGGTGAGGTAGTGCAGAGTGCAGGGGTGAGGTAGGTACAGAGTGCAGGTGTAAGATAGGTACAGAGTGCAGGGGTGAGGTAGGTACATAGTGCAGATGTGAGGTAGGTGCAGGGCCGGTACAAGGGGTGGGCGGGAGGGACGGCTGCCCTGGGCGGAGTGTGGGAGGGGGCGCCAAAACACTGAAGAATCACCTTTATTCTAAGCTCCTGTGTTGCTAAAACATGTCCCAAATCAGAGCCAACAATGCGCCCATGCCTTCTGCAGGCTTCCCGCCCCTTGCTGGAAAGGAGAGGAACACTCTCCTGGGCACAGGTTTCGTACAGGCTGGCTGGTTGGATCGGGACCGTGAGAGCTCCTGTACAGGTGGGCGGAGCAAGCAGAGCACATTACACTGCAGCCTCGATCACTGCTTTCTGCCCAGCAGACATCGGAGCTCTCCTCTCCTCTCCTCTCCTCTCCTCTCCTGCACACTGAAGATAAGAGACAGATAGCAGACTGCATTTCCTCCTCCTGTGAGTCCCGATCTGTCCTGTCCTGTTTTACTGTGCAATGCTGTGCTGTAAGCTTGTACTGACCCTTGCAGTGCAGGTTTGCTAAAGAGAAAGTAAAATGTTTTGAATAGGTTAGGAATATACTGGGACTTTTCAGGCTCCACATACTGTAGATGTATTCCACATACACACTGTAACTTAATGAAAATCCTGCCTTTTAATAAGATATAATGTGTGTATGTGGAATACATCTACAGTATGTGGAGCCTGAAAAGTCCCCCTATATTCCTAACCTATTCAAAGATTGATCATAAACAAGTGATATGTTGCAGCCCAACTCCAGCAAAGTGAAACAGTCCACCCTTGCAGTGCTGGGGGATATCGCCTCATGTATACTTTCTCCAGCCAGCTACAGTGCTCTCCTCTACCACCCAAAGTCTCATCACATACCATACAGGAACATTAACCCTGTATGGTATGATGAGGCTGGAGTGTGACCCAGTCAGTCACAGTTTACCCAGGAGCTCCCGAGGACCAGTCACAGCACTGGAGAGAGCCTACTGGAGCAAGGATTAAGGTAAAGCTGGGTACACATGAAACAAAATTTGTTCGGTTCAGCAGGGACCAGCTGAATTTTGATCTATGTGTGGCCTTGCCTGTTAGAAGCCGCCTGTCAGAATGGGAGCTTCTGTAGAATGGGAGCCTGCTGGAAAACCTTGTTCGATCAGCATTGCAGCCAATCGGCTGTAATGCTGATCAGTGTATTCTGACAGAGAAGAGTCCCCAGCATCAGAATACGTCTCCTGGAGGGGATTTCTTCATCCACCTCTCGTATGGATGAATCTGTAAGTGTTTTTTTTCAATTCAGCCCACTGGCTAAACCAAAAAAAAAAACCTATGCATGTGTGCCAGTTTAAGTGCCGAATCACACTATTGCAATGCCAGACATCGCATGTGATTTGCACCACATTGTGGTGCAGATCACATGCGATGTCTGTGCAATGTGATTTCAGCCATACAAACTTTTTGGCTGAAATCGCATCCTATTTGCACAAGAATGGAGCAGGGCCCTTTTTTTGGTTCGCACTGGAATTGGATTGCATGGGTGTTCACACCTATGCGATCCAATTCCTGCACCATTTCACAGTTTGAACTGCGATCTGCGAACCAATCTGAAAGTGTCATCATTACCTTTACATTGACACCCCCCAGAGATTTGCAGGTCTCAGTGTAAACCACTGTGCGATTCTGGTGCAATGCGGGAATCGGCACTGAATAGCAGGGTTTCCCGCATCACACCAGTGTGAACCGGGACTAAGTGGTTTTACCCTAATCCTCTGCTCCTAGAATAAAAAAGTCCCATACACACAATGAGAATATCAAACCATTTTTTTTTTTTTTTTTACATTCTAGTCTTAGGAATATACTGGGACTTTTCAGGCCCCATTGTAAGGGTTGATTTTTTGTTTTTTTCCTGAAGTTGGGATTTAAACGTTTATTATGAAAAAAATTCAGGGAATACATTTGGGTTAGACAGGTATATTAGTTGGTGGTTTAATGTATATATTGAGTGTTTGCATGTATGTATTCATGCATATATGAAATGCCTCATAGGGGTAAATTATTCAGTCCTGACCTTAGCACTCTATACATAGGTGTAATTATCAAGTGTGGTTATCAGGCATGGGTAAAATGATTGGTCATGCACAACCCAGGGGGGGGCGCAGTTTTGCACGTTCGCCCTGGGCACTGGATGACCTTGTCCCAGCACTGGGTAGGTGCAGAGTGCAGGGGAGAGATAGGTACAGAGTGCAGAGGTGAGGTAGTGCAGAGTGCAGGGGTGAGGTAGGTACAGAGTGCAGGTGTAAGATAGGTACAGAGTGCAGGGGTGAGGTAGGTACAGAGTGCAGGTGTAAGATATGTACAGAGTGCAGGGGTGAGGTAGGTACATAGTGCAGATGTGAGGTAGGTGCAGAGTGCAGGGGAGAGGTAGGTACAGAGTGCAGAGGTGAGGTAGTGCAGAGTGCAGAGGTGAGGTAGGCGCAGAGTGCAGGGGTGAGGTAGGTACAGAGTTCAGGGGTGAGGTAGGTACAGAGTGCAGGGGTGAGGTAGGTACAGAGTGCAGAGGTGAGGTAGGTGCAGAGTGCAGAGGTGAGGTAGGTGCAGAGTGCAGGGGTGAGGTAGGTACAGAGTTCAGGGGTGAGGTAGGTACAGAGTGCAGGGGTGAGGTAGGTACAGAGTGCATTGGTTAGGTAGGTACAGAGTGCAGAGGTGAGGAAAGTACAGAGTGCAGGGGTGAGGTAGGTACAGAGTGCAGAGGTAAGGTAGGTACAGAGTGCAGGTGTAAGATATTTACAGAGTGCAGGGGTGAGGTAGGTACAGAGTTCAGGGGTAAGGTAGGTGCAGAATTGAGGTAGTTGCAGGGACAAGATAGGTGCAGAGTGCAGGAGTGAGGTAGGTGCAGAGTGCAGGGACGAGATAGGTGCAGAGTGCAGGGGTGAGGTAGGTGCAGAGTGCAGGGGTGAGGTAGGTGCAGAGTGCAGGAGTGAGGTAGGTGCAGAGTGCAGGGCGAGATAGGTACAGAGTGAGGGGTGAGGTAGGTACAGATGGCAGAGGTGAGGTAGGTGCAGAGTGCAGGGGTGAGGTAGGTACAGAGTGCAGAGGTGAGATAGGTACAGAGTGCAGGGGTGAGGTAGGTACAGAGTGCAGAGGTGAGGTAGGTACATAGTGCAGGGGTGAGGTAGGTACAGAGTGCAGAGGTGAGGTAGTGCAGAGTGCAGGGGTGAGGTAGGTACAGAGTGCAGGTGTAAGATAGGTACAGAGTGCAGGGGTGAGGTAGGTACAGAGTGCAGGTGTAAGATATGTACAGAGTGCAAGGGTGAGGTAGGTACAGAGTGCAGGGTTGAGGTAGGTACAGAGTACAGGGGTGAGGTAGGTACAGAGTGCAGGGTGAGGTAGCCACAGAGTGCAGGGGTGAGGTAGGTGCAGAGTGCAGCTGTAAGATAGGTACAGAGTGCAGGTGTAAGATAGGTACAGAGTGCAGGGGTGAGGTAGGTAAAGAGTGCATGGGTGAGGTAGGTACAGATTGCAGAGGTGAGGTAGGTACAGAGTGCAGGGGTGAGGTAGGTGCAGAGTGCAGGTGTAAGATAGGTACAGAGTGCAGGGGTGAGGTAGGTACAGAGTGCAGGGGTGAGGTAGGTACAGAGTGCATGGGTGAGGTAGGTACAGATTGCAGAGGTGAGGTAGGTACAGAGTGCAGGGGTGAGGTAGGTACAGAGTGCAGGGGTGAGGTAGGTAAAGAGTGCAGGGTGAGGTTGGTACAGAGTGCAGGGGTGAGGTAGGTACAGCGCTTCTGTATTTACAAGTGATAGCATCGAGCAGCCAGCATGTTACCAGCACCAGAGGTGGCCAAATTTTTGCAGGCTCAAGGGGCCCCCCAACAATGACTGGGCCCTGGGCAGGTCCCCCTTTTGCCCTGCGTTAAAGACGGCCCTGGCCTGTGTGCAAAATCATATCTTGGGCCCTTCTGCCAGAGAAGTGCAATGCACGCAGTAAATACAGTTACTGTACTATGCTTCAGTAATGAATGAACACAGGAGTGATCAGTACCTAGGCGTAACTAGAACCTTCAGGGCCCCGGTACAAGAAACCATGTGAGGCCCTTCCTACTTATTCCGGAGCCCTTTACTCCTATTGTGGGACCATTTATTACAGTCCCACAGCGGGGCCATCTTCCTGCCATCTTGGGGTCCACCCTCGGGGGCGAAACTCCAGAGACCAGTCGCAAGTGCGACCGTTGCGACCCAGGTAGTTTTGCCACTGGTGTCAGTAATTTTTTATTTGTGTTGTTTTATTTATTTTTTATTGTTTTAATTTATTTTACTTTATTTTTTTACAATTTTATTTTTGTATATTTTTTGCATATTTTTCAGACCCCCCTTGAGGGGCTTTGGTGAAATATCAGGGAACAGACCCCTGATGTCTCACTGTTGAGATGGAGAAAAGGACTGAGGCCAAATTCATCAGTGTCTTTCTCTTAAGCCTCAGCTGCACAGAATGAAGGAACAGGAATAGCTCTGTACTGAGCTTCTGATTTATTCATAAACTAAAGCATAGTAAACACAGTTTACTATGCCTCAGCATTGACTGAACAAAAAAAAAAACAGAGTACAATAGGTACAGGGTGCAGGGGTGAGGTAGGTGCAGAGTGCAGGGGTGAGGTAGGTGCAGAGTGCAGGGGTGAGATAGGTGCAGAGTGCAGGGGTGAGGTAGGTGCAGAGTGCAGGGGTGAGGTAGGTACAGAGTGCAGAGGTGAGGTAGGTGCAGAGTGCAGGGGTGAGGTAGGTACAGAGTTCAGGGGTGAGATAGGTACAGAGTTCAGGGGTGAGGTAGGTGCAGAGTGCAGGGGTGAGGTAGGTACAGAGTTCAGGGGTGAGGTAGGTACAGAGTTCAGGAGTGAGGTAGGTACAGAGTGCAGGGGTGAGGTAGGTACAGAGTGCAGGTGTAAGTGCGACCTTTGCGACCCAGGTAGTTCTGCCACTGGTGTCAGTAATTTTTTATTTGTGTTGTTTTATTTATTTTTTATTGTTTTCATTTATTTTACTTTATTTTTTTACAATTTTATTTTTGTATATTTTTTGCATATTTTTCAGACCCCCCCCCTTGAGGGGCTTTGGTGAAATATCAGGGAACAGACCCCTGATGTCTCACTGTTGAGATGGAGAAAAGGACTGAGGCCAAATTCATCAGTGTCTTTCTCTGCAGCCTCAGCTGCACAGAATGAAGGAACAGGAATAGCTCTGTACTGAGCTTGCGATTTATTCATAAACTAAAGCATAGTAAACACAGTTTACTATGCCTCAGCATTGACTGAACAAAAAAAAAAAAAACAGAGTCAGTGATTGGTACAGATCACTAAATGCATTCATTAAGACAAGGAATGGCCCGGTATGACACATGCTCTCAATTTTGGCAGATCCCCAGCAGCAGCCAGCAGGGGGTGGGAGGGGGAAATCTGGCAATGCTCCAGGAGGGACCAGGGAAGCATACAGGGGCCCGGGGCAGCAGGACAATGATAGGGAGGCGACGGGAGTGGCATGTAGAGGAATCAATGCCCCCCATGCCCTCCAGGATGGCGGGCATTCAGCAGCTGCATGGAGGGCTCGGTTCCTCTACATGCCGCAGCCACCATCATCTCCCTCCTATCCAGTTGTACAGGGGGTGCCACATGGGCAACACTCTAACATTGGGTAACTCTCTAACATTCTAATCTCCTGCCCCAGCAGCCAATGTGAGGGGGGGGAAGCAGCACTGCAAGGAGGGGGTGCCAAGGTATCGGGGAGGGAGGGGTCTAGTACATGGGGTCAGACCAACGGGTGAACTTTTGAACCTGTGGCTTTCCTGCAGCATCTAAAGCTGGTGGGAGGGACAGGATGAGAAGCCGCCAGCTGCAGGTGAGTCACAGGGGATCGGTGCTGCAAGGGGAGGGGAAGGGTCATGCTGCAAGAGATGAGGTGGCTTACTCCCTGTGTGCAGTGTGTGAAAGTGCATAGTGGAAACCTCTTCTCTCGGGTCCCCTGAATGAACTTTCAGTTTAAATCATCTGAATACATTTCAGAAACATTAAAAACAAATTTACAGATTTTTTTTTTTTTTTTCAGAAAACAGCCACAGCCTGCTTAGAATAGCCTGTCCCCTGCCGGCATAAAGCAGAAAAGAACCCTTGTTCTCTGTGTGGAAGCCACTGTTCTAATTCTGCAGGGGGCATGTCAGGGCTCTGCAGAGTCTACTACTTCCTCATTGACAGCAAGGGTCCTTCTCTCCAGAGTGCTGGCAGAGAAGAGGCTTCCCTACTCAGGCTGTGGCTGCTTTCTAAACAAAATGTGCTGTAAGACGGTGCACAACTTTTGTTTTGATGTACCTGGAGGGTATGAAATTTGAACTGAAAGTTCAGTTAGGCTTTCAATGGGTATAGGGGAATTATACATCACAGAACTAATTAGTTGAAGCTACTATTGTTTGGCTGGATTAAGAGATAATATCATGCCTAATGTTCCTACCCACAACTTCTATCTGAACAATTGATTAGGCAGATTTTATACCCTCAGAATATTGTATCACCAAAGCTAAGTAAAACCGGTAGATTCACTGGCACTGCTAGTCTTTCCCCTCCCCTGTGAAATAAAATAAAAACAGTCACATTTTTTGTTTGTTTGTTTAAAAATAACAAACATGTAAGGCCCCTTTCACACTTATGCGACGCGATTTTACCGCGATTTTCCCCCGCGCGATTTGACGCGACTTTGCTGTGATTTTGACGTGATTTTGAAAGCAATGGCTATGGACTATGGCTCAAAACGCAATCAAATCGTGGCAAAGTAGTGCAGGAACTACTTTGAAGTCGGTGCGACTTCAAAACGCACTGATATGAATGGGGCTCATTGAAAATAATGGAAAACGACTTTCATGCGATTTTGCGGTCCAATTGTGTCACGGTACAGGAACGGTTCTAATAGGAGCGACACAAGTCGCTCCGACTTAGAAAAAGGTTCCTGTACTACTTCGGGGCGACCTGGAGCGACTTGCATAGACATTCATTTTATGAAGTCTGTGCAAGTCGCGACGAACCAATATTTAAAAAAGGGCTGAGACATATACATGGAAACGTCAGACCTATCAGCCTAACTTCAATAGTGTGTAAACTATTGGAAGGGATGATAAGGGACCATATCCAAGAAATTGCTAATGAAAACAGAATTATTAGTAGAAATCAGCATGATTCATGAAGGATCGTTCTTGCCAGACTAATCTGTTAACATTCTATGATGAAGTGAGCTGCCACCTAGATAAAGGTAGGCTGTGGATGTGGTATACCTGGATTTTGCGAAGGTATTTGATCCAGTTTCTCATAAATGTTTACTTTACAAACTAAAGATCTGTAGGCATTGACCATAGGGTGAGTACCTGGATAGAAAACTGGTTACAGGGATGGGTCCAAAGAGTGGTGATAAATAGTGAGTCCTCAGAATGAACTGATGTGGTAAGTGGGGTCCCCCAAGGACCAATTCTGTTTAATTTATACATAAACGATATAGAGTTTGGAATAAAGAGCTCAATCTCAGTATTTGCTGACTATACAAAAATAAGCAGACCGATAACATCACAAGATGTGGAAACCTTACAAGAAGACTTTAATAAAAACATGGGTTGGGCAACTACATGGCAAATGAGGTTTAAAGCGGAGTTCCGGGCACAGAAATAATTTTTCAACAAACATACCCCCGGGACAGTCAGGGCTAGTACATTCCACAATGGATAGCCTCTGATCTGTCCCGGTTCGCACTTACCTTTTAGAAGAAATACTCACTTATAAAATTTCTTCCACAGCTTTTCCATCTCTCTTGTGGGCAGCTGAAGCCGGCGCGGTCCTCTTTGGCGTCTTCCTCCGTGTCTTCTTCTCCCAGAATGCGCCTGCACCGGCCCCTCTCGTCACTTCCGGTGCGGCGCCGCATTCCTCCACAGCTTCTAGGCATGCCCAGAAGCTGTTTAGCAAGGGAATGCGGCGTTGCCCGGAAGTGACGAGCGGGGCCGGTGCCGTCGCATTGATTCCTGGGAGCGATGACGTTCAGCTCCCAGGAATCAGTGCAAGCCCGGAAGTGACGGCGGAGCCGCGGCACAGAGGGAGGAAGTGAAGACTAGGTGAGTATATTCGATTTTCAATTACAAGGTGAGTAAATAAAAAAAAAAAAGCCTAACTATCCAATTCCTTTTCAGGTGAAGGGGAACAAGCGGACGGGCACAAAAAAAAAATATTGATTTTGTACCCAGAACTCCGCTTTAACCACTTAAGCCCCAGCCCTATTTCGGACACTTTTTGTTTACAAGTTTAAATCAGTATTTTTTCCTAGAAAACTACTTAGAACCCCCAAACATTATATATATTTTTTTAGCAAAGACTCTGGAGAATAAAATGTCGGTCATTGTAATATTTTTTATCACGCGGTATTTGCGCAGCGGTCTTTAAAGCGCCATTTTTTTGGAAAATTTTTGAAAAATCACATTTCACTAATTTTAAAAAATACTAAACAGTAAAGTTAGCCCATTTTTTTTGGATATTGTGAAAGAACATGTCACGCCGAGTAAATAGATACCCAACATGTTACGGTTTAAAATTGCGCCCCCCGTGGGATCGCGACAAACTACGGTCAATAGAGATCTCAATCTGCGACGCTTTAAATTTATTTAACGGTTACCAGTTTAGAGTTAGAGTGTAGCTCTTTTTTTTTAATTATTGCTCACGCTCTGGCGATCGCGGCGATATCTCACATGTGTGGTTTGAACAGCGATTTCATTTGCGGCTCGACTTCCGTATACGTTTTTTTTTGTGCGCGAGCTAACGGTGACGGGGGCGGCTAAATTTTTTTTTTTTTCCCATTTATTTTATTTATTTTTTTAACTTTATTAAAGTTTTAAAAAAAAAAAAAAATCTGATCACTTTTATTGCTGTCACAAGCAATGTAAACATCCCTTGTGACACCAATATGTAGTGACAGGTACACTTTATGGAGGGATCGAGGGTCTAAAAGACCCTAGACCCCTCCACTACACTTCCCTGTATGCAAAACGCCGAAAACGGCATTTTTGCATACAGCCGTTTTTCAAATTTGCCGCCTTTTGCAGCACAGTAACCCGGAAGTGACGTCATGGACGCCGCCTCCGGGTTACGTCATCGGAGACCCGATCGATGCCGTTTCCGGCATTCATCGGGACTCCATCCAGCCGGCGGACGTGCCGGCTGGGTGCTCGGGGCTCCCGGTGGAACGGGAGCCCCGGGCAAAGCCACGGAAGGCGGCGGGAGGGGGGGGGACGTCCCCTCCCGCCCCCCGGGTACCGATCGAGCGGCTCCCGAGCCGCATCGGTCGGTACCGACGGAAAGCCAACCGTCGGCTCTAAACCACGGTACCGGGATGATGCCTCTAGCTAGAGGCATCATCCCGGTACATTACCGCAAAGTTTACCGACGTAGACCTACGTTAGTATGCGGTAAGTGGTTAATGTTGACAAATGTAAAGTAATGCATTTGGGTGCTAAATACACGAATGCTAGGGAGAGAACCTCTGGGGGAATCCTGAATGGAAAAAAAATCTTGGAGACCTAGTATATGACAGACTCAGCAATGGCATGCAATACTAAGCTGCTGCAAGCAAAGCTAGCAGAATATTGGCATGCATCAGAAAGGGGATTCACTCCAAACATAAAACTATAATTCTGCCAGGGGCGTAACTACAGGGGTTGCAGGGGTTGCAATCGCTACCGGGCCCCATGCTCCAGGGGGCCCGGTAGCAAACCAGTGGGTGAACTTCCAGGATCGCAAAGGTCACACTTGCGACCGGACCCTGGCATTGCACCACTGTGGGGAGGCCCCAAGATTGCAGGAAGGGGGCCCACAAGATTGCAGGAAGGGGGCCCACTGCAGAACTTGTGAAAGAATCCTGCTGCGGGACCGTAATAAAAGGCCATGCAACAAGTGTAAAGAGCCCCAGGATTAGTGGGAAGAGCCCTGGGCTTGAAGGTAAGGGCCCCGGCTAGGGGTCTGGGGGGCCCTTCATGGTTTCTTGCATCAGGGCCCTGAAGGTTCTAGTTACGCCTCTGAATTCTGCCACTTTACAAGACTCTCCTCCGGCCGCATCTTGAGTATGCCGTCCAGTTCTGAGCACCCGTCCTCAAGAAGGATGTGCTGGAACTAGAGAAAGTCTAGAGAAGAGCAAAAAAGCCAAGGGAACTAGAGGACCTCGGCTATGAGGAACGACTACAAGCATTACATTTATTCTCTCTGGAGAGGAGACGCTTGAGAGGACATATGATAGCGATATTCAAATACCTTACTGGTGACCTTAGCATAGGGAAAAAACTTTTTAGTGGGAGGGAGTTTTAAAAGACACGCGGCCATTCATTGAAAGTGGAAGAGAAGCAGTTTAATCTTAAAGCGGAGTTCCACCCTGGAATTTTTTTTTTTTTTTAAAAATACCCCCGGGACAGTCAGGGCTAGTGCATTCCACAATGGCTAGCCCCTGATCTGTCCCGGGTTGCACTTACCTGTTAGGACAAATACTTACCTTGAAAACGTCTTGTCCAGCGCTGCCATCACAGATGTGGGCAGCTTGAAGCCAGCGAGATCCTCTTCGGGGTCCTCTTCCGTCTTCTTCGGTCCCACGATGCACTGCGCCGGCCCCGACGTCACTACCGGGTCGCGCACGTCATCCCTCCACAGCTTCTGGGCATGCCCAGAAGCTGTTTAGAAGGGGATGACGCGCGCGCCCCGGAACTGACGTCGGGGCCGGTGCAGGCGCAATGATTCCTGGGAGCTATGACGTTCAGCTCCCAGGAATCATTGCAGAGCCAGGAAGTGACGACGGGCCGCGGCCGAGGAAGGAGGAAGAAGGAAGTAAGGTAAGTATATTTTCTTCGCTACGAGGTAAGTAAAAAAAAAAAAATGCGATTATCCATTTCTTTTTCAGGTGACCCGGAGCGAGAAGATGGAGGTAAGTATAAAATTAGGGTGGAACTCCACTTTAAACTGCATGAAGGGTTCTTTACTGTCAGAGTGGTAAGGATATGGAATATCTTTCCACAAGCAGTGGTATCAGCAGGGAGTGTCAATAGTTTTAAAAAAACAATTAGATGGGCATATTAATGATCCCAACATACACAGGGATATGGGAATTACTATTGACATAAAATCACACACACACCACAGGTTGAACTGGATGAACTGGTGTCTTTATTTAACCTTACCGGCTATGTAACTATGATTAAGGTAGAGGGTTTCATGGAGATGAGTATGGGAGGGGGAGACAAGAGAAAAAGAGAGCAGGTGGTCTTCAGAGGAGCAGATGTAGCTCGGGGTTGAGTTGTGGATGGCCTTGTATGTTGTGGTTAGTATTTTAAATTAAAATTTCTTGGCAATCAGAAGCCAGTGCAGAGATTGGCAGAGAGGGGTAGCAGACACTGAGAGGTTGGTAAGGTAGATGAGTCTGGCAGCAGCATTTATCATAGACTGAAGAAGGGATAGCCTATAGGAAAGTAGGCCTATGAGAAGGGAATTGCAATAGTCAAGGCGAGAGATAATAAGGGAGCGAATGAGTAGCTTGGTGGTTTCATTAGTTAAAAAGAGGCAAATTTTAGAGATTTAACGGAGGTGAACTCTATAGGCGCTTTTCCACTGCATGGAACGGAACAGTTTGGCTCGCTTTTGCACTTTTCTAATGCATGGTACCGCATGGTACGGTGTTGGAACGGTTCGGTACGGTACGATACGGCGGCACTTTTCCACTACATGTAACCGAACGGTACGGCTCGCTTAAACAGTACCACCTCGGTTGTGGTTCCAAGAGGGCCGTACCGGTACCATATCCCACAATCCTTTGCATGCAGCCTTGACTGTTTGTCACTACTAGCCACTGATTGGTCAGAGAATCGTTGTTATCCCACCCACTTACTACTTTAGTGGAAAAGCAAACCATACCAAACCGTACCGAACCGTTCCAACACCGTACCATGTGGTACCATGCAGTGGAAAGCCAAACCGAGCCAAGCAGGGCCAAGCAGGGCCGTGTGGAGCTGAGCCGGTACTTGCAGTGGAAAAGTGCCATATAAGTTTTGGACAGTGATTGAATTTGGGGCTGAAAGGACAGGTCAGAGTGCAGTATTACACCAAGTACACCGGCTTAAGGGGAGTGACTGATAGTCATACTATTGATCTTGATGGAAAAGTCAGGGAGGGGAGCACTAGTTGGGGGGGGTGTATTGTCAGATCGGTTTTATAGAGATTTCTTTTAAGCAAGTGGTGTGACATTCATGGTGTGACATTCATGTTGATAATGTCCGTTAGTAAGTTAGTAATGTAAGAGGAGAATGAAGTAGTGAGGATTAGAGATAGTATTGGAAGCCGTGGGGGTTTATCAATTGAACAAGAAAGGAGGTGTAGAATAGATAGGTAGATAGAAAAAAGAAGGGGTCCAAAAACAGAACCTTGGGGGACCCCTACAGGAAGAGGAAGTGGAGAGGAGGAGACAGAGTTAAAGGTAACACTGATGGAATGCTGTGATAGGTAGGAGGAGAACCAGAAAAGAGTCAAACCTTGAAGGCCAAGAGACTGGAGTTTATTCAGAAGGAGCGGGTGGTAAACTGTATCAAAGGCCACAGAGAGTTCTAATGGTAAGAGTATGGAGTAGTGGCCGGCCATTGGTTTCAGGGCCAGTGCTAGACTATTCTGCGCCCTAGGCAAGACCAGCTTCTTGCGCCCCCCCAATTAATTGAACTGGATGGACTATTGTCTTTATTCAACCTCACCTACTATGTATGTAATTAAAAAAAACTTCAAAAATGTCCCTATTTCCCTATACTCGCAGCACACTCCATACATTCCCCATATTCCCCCTTTTCCTTGCATCACTCACAGTGTGTCAGAGGGGGGGGGGGGGGGGGGCAGTGTGTCAGGGTGGGGGAGCAGTGTGTCAGAGAGGGGGGAGCAGTGTGTCAGAGAGGGGGGTGACCAGTGCTCCATTAATGCAGAGTGACCAGTGCCCCCATCCAATGCAAATGGACCTCTGACCAGTGCCCACTTTATTACAGAGTGACCAGTGCCCCCATCAATGCAAAGTGACCAGTCCCCCCATCAATGCAGAGTGAACAGTGACCAGTGCCCCCATCAATGCAGAGTGACTAGTGATCAGTGCCCCCATCAATGCACAGTGACGAGTGCCCCCATCAAAGCAGATTGACCAGTGATTAGTGCCCCATCAATGCAGAGTGACCAGTGCCCCATCAATGCAGAGTGACCAGTGCCCCCATCAATGCAGAGTGACCAGTGCCTCATCTATGCAGAGTGACCAGTGACCAGTGTGCCCCCATCAATGCAGAGTGACCAGTGCCTCCATCAATGCAGAGTAACCAGTGCCCCATCAAGGCAGAGTGACCAGTGCCCCAACAATGCAGAGTGACCAGTGACCGGTGCCCCAACATTGCAGAATGACCAGTGCCCCCAACAATGCAGGGTGACCAGTGCCCCCATCAATGTAGAGCGACCAGTGTCCCCATCAATGGAGAGCGACCAGTGCCCCCATCAATGCAGATTGACCAGTGCCCAGTGCCCTATCAATGCAGAGTGACCAGTGACCAGTGCCCCCATCAATGCAGAGTGACCAGTGACCAGTGCCCCCATCAATGCAAAGTGACCAGTGACCAGTGCCCCATCAATGCAGAGTGACTAGTGATCAGTGCCCCATCAATGCAGAGTGACCAGTGCCCCCATCAATGCAGATTGACCAGTGACCAGTGCCCCATCAATGCAGAGTGACCAGCGACCAGTGCCCCCATCAATGCAGAGTGACCAGTGTGCCCCCATCAATGCAGAGCGACCAGTGCCCCCATCAATTCAGAGTGACCAGTGTGCCCCCATCAATGCAGAGTGACCAGTGCCCCAACAATGCAGAGTGACCAGTGACCGGTGCCCCAACAATGCAGAGTGACCAGTGACCAGTGCTCCCAAAAATGCAGAGTGACCAGTGCCTTCATCAATGCAGAGTGACCAGTGCCCCCATCAATGCAGAGTGAAAAGTGCCCCCATCAATGCAGAGTGACCAGTGCCCCCATCAATGCAGAGTGACCAGTGACCAGTGCCCCCATCAATGCAGAGCGACCAGTGCCCCATCAATGCAGATTTACCAGTGACCAGTGCCCCATCAATGCAGAGTGACCAGAGACCAGTGCCCTCATCAATGCAGAGTCACCAGTGACCAGTGTGCCCCCATCAATGCAGAGTGACCAGTGACCAGTGCCCCCATCAATGCAGAGTGATCAGTGCCCCATCAATGCAGAGTGACCAGTGACCAGTGCCCCCATCAATGCAGAGTGACCAGTGCCCCCGTCAATGCAGAGTGACTCGTGACCAGTGCCCCATCAATGCAGAGTGACCAGTAACCAGTGCCCCCATCAATGCAGGGTGACCAGTGACCAGTGCCACATGAATGCAGAGTGACCAGTGACCAGTGTGCCCCCATCAATGCAGAGTGACCTGTGTGCCCCCATCAATGCAGAGTGACCAGTGTGCCCCATTAATGCAGAGTGACCAGTGTGCCCCCATCAAAGCAGAGTAACCAGTGTGCCCCCATCAAAGCAGAGTGACCAGTAACCAGTGTGCCCCATCAATGCAGAGTGACCAGTGTGCCCCCATCAATGTAGAGTGGCCAGTGTGCACCTATCAATGCAGAGCGGCCAGTGTACTACCATCAATGCAGAGTGACCAGTGTACCCCCATCAATGCAGAGTGACCAGTTTGCCCCATCAATGCAGAGTTTCCAGTGACCAGTGTGCCCCCATCAATGCATAGTGACAAGTGTGCCCCAATCAATGCAGAGTGACCAGTGTGCCCCCATCAATGCAGAGTGTCCAGTGACCAGTGTGCCCCCATCAATGGAGTGTCCAGTGACCAGTGTGCCCCCATTAATGCAGAGTGTCCAGTGTGCCCCCATCAATGCAGAGTGTCCAGTGACCAGTGTGCCCCATGAATGCAGAGTGACCAGTGTGCCCCCATCAATGCAGAGTGACCAGTGACCAGTGTGCCCTCATCAATACAGAGTGACCAGTGCCCCAATCAATGCAGAGTGACCAGTGCCCCCATCAATGCAGAGTGACCAGTGGCCAGTGCCCCCATCAATGCAGAGTGACCAGTGCCCCATTAATGCAGAGTCACCAGTGACCAGTGCCCTCAACAATGCAGAGTGACCAGTGCCCCATCAATGCAGTCACCAGTGACCAGTGTGCCCCCATCAATGCAGAGTGACCAGTGCCCCCACCAATGCAGAGTTACCAGTGACCAGTGCCCCCATCAATGCAGAGTGATCAGTGCCCCATCAATGCAGAGTGACCAGTGACCAGTGCCCCAATCAATGCAGAGTGACCAGTGCCCCCATCAATGCAGAGTGACAAGTGACCAGTGCCCCATCAATGCAGAGTGACCAGTGTGCCCCAATCAATGCAGAGTGACCAGTGACCAGTGCCCCATCAATGCAGAGTCACCAGTGCCCCATCAATGCAGAGTGACCAGTGCCCCCATCAATTCAGAGTGACCAGTGCCCCATGAATGCAGAGTGACCAGTGACCAGTGTGCCCCAATCAATGCAGAGTGACCAGTGTGCCCCCATCAATGCAGAGTGACCAGTGTGCCCCCATTAATGCAAAGTGACCAGTGTGCCCCTATCAATGCAGAGTAACCAGTGTGCCCCCATCAAAGCAGAGTGACCAGTAACCAGTGTGCCCCATCAATGCAGAGTGACCAGTGTGCCCCCATCAATGCAGAGTGGCCAGTGTGCACCCATCAATGCAGAGTGGCCAGTGAGCCCCCATCAATGCAGAGTGACCAGTGTACCCCCATCAATGCAGAGTGACCAGTGTACCACCATCAATGCAGAGTGACCAGTTTGACCCATCAATGCAGAGTGTCCAGTGACCAGTGTGCCCCCATCAATGCATAGTGACAAGTGTGCCCCCATCAATGCAGAGTGACCAGTGTGCTCCCATCAATGCAGAGTGACCAGTGCCCCCATCAAAGCAGATTGACCAGTGATTAGTGCCCCATCAATGCAGAGTGACCAGTGCCCCCATCAATGCAGAGTGACCAGTGCCTCATTTATGCAGAGTGACCAGTGACCAGTGTGCCCCCATCAATGCAGAGTGACCAGTGCCCCCATCAACGCAGAGTGACCAGTGCCTCCATCAATGCAGAGTAACCAGTGCCCCATCAATGCAGAGTGACCAGTGCCCCAACAATGCAGAGTGACCAGTGAACGGTGCCCCAACATTGCAGAATGACGAGTGACCAGTGCCCCCAACAATGCAGAGTGACCAGTGCCCCCATCAATGCAGAGTGACCAGTGCCCCCATCAATGCAGAGTGACCAGTGCCCCCATCAATGCAGAGTGACCAGTGCCCCCATCAATGTAGAGCGACCAGTGCCCCATCAATGGAGAGCGACCAGTGCCCCCATCAATGCAGATTGACCAGTGCCCAGTGCCCCATCAATGCAGAGTGAGCACTGACCAGTGCCCCCATCAATGCAGAGTGACCAGTGCCCCCATCAATGCAGAGTGACCAGTGCCCCCATCAATGCAGAGTGACCAGTGACCAGTGCCCCATCAATGCAGAGTGACTAGTGATCAGTGCCCCATCAATGCAGAGTGACCAGTGCCCCCATCAATGCAGATTGACCAGTGACCAGTGCCCCATCAATGCAGAGTGACCAGCGACCAGTTCCCCCATCAATGCAGAGTGACCAGCGACCAGTTCCCCCATCAATGCAGAGTGACCAGTGTGCCCCCATCAATGCAGAGCGACCAGTGCCCCCATCAATTCAGAGTGACCAGTGTGCCCCCTTCAATGCAGAGTGACCAGTGCCCCAACAATGCAGAGTGACCAGTGCCCCCATCAATTCAGAGTGACCAGTGCCCCATGAATGCAGAGTGACCAGTGACCAGTGTGCCCCAATCAATGCAGAGTGACCAGTGTGCCCCCATCAATGCAGAGTGACCAGTGTGCCCCCATTAATGCAAAGTGACCAGTGTGCCCCTATCAATGCAGAGTAACCAGTGTGCCCCCATCAAAGCAGAGTGACCAGTAACCAGTGTGCCCCATCAATGCAGAGTGACCAGTGTGCCCCCATCAATGCAGAGTGGCCAGTGTGCACCCATCAATGCAGAGTGGCCAGTGAGCCCCCATCAATGCAGAGTGACCAGTGTACCCCCATCAATGCAGAGTGACCAGTGTACCACCATCAATGCAGAGTGACCAGTTTGACCCATCAATGCAGAGTGTCCAGTGACCAGTGTGCCCCCATCAATGCATAGTGACAAGTGTGCCCCCATCAATGCAGAGTGACCAGTGTGCTCCCATCAATGCAGAGTGACCAGTGCCCCCATCAAAGCAGATTGACCAGTGATTAGTGCCCCATCAATGCAGAGTGACCAGTGCCCCCATCAATGCAGAGTGACCAGTGCCTCATTTATGCAGAGGGACCAGTGACCAGTGTGCCCCCATCAATGCAGAGTGACCAGTGCCCCCATCAACGCAGAGTGACCAGTGCCTCCATCAATGCAGAGTAACCAGTGCCCCATCAATGCAGAGTGACCAGTGCCCCAACAATGCAGAGTGACCAGTGAACGGTGCCCCAACATTGCAGAATGACGAGTGACCAGTGCCCCCAACAATGCAGAGTGACCAGTGCCCCCATCAATGCAGAGTGACCAGTGCCCCCATCAATGCAGAGTGACCAGTGCCCCCATCAATGCAGAGTGACCAGTGCCCCCATCAATGTAGAGCGACCAGTGCCCCATCAATGGAGAGCGACCAGTGCCCCCATCAATGCAGATTGACCAGTGCCCAGTGCCCCATCAATGCAGAGTGAGCACTGACCAGTGCCCCCATCAATGCAGAGTGACCAGTGCCCCCATCAATGCAGAGTGACCAGTGCCCCCATCAATGCAGAGTGACCAGTGCCCCCATCAATGCAGAGTGACCAGTGCCCCCATCAATGTAGAGCGACCAGTGCCCCATCAATGGAGAGCGACCAGTGCCCCCATCAATGCAGATTGACCAGTGCCCAGTGCCCTATCAATGCAGAGTGACCAGTGACCAGTGCCCCCATCAATGCAGAGTGACCAGTGACCAGTGCCCCCATCAATGCAAAGTGACCAGTGACCAGTGCCCCATCAATGCAGAGTGACTAGTGATCAGTGCCCCATCAATGCAGAGTGACCAGTGCCCCCATCAATGCAGATTGACCAGTGACCAGTGCCCCATCAATGCAGAGTGACCAGCGACCAGTGCCCCCATCAATGCAGAGTGACCAGTGTGCCCCCATCAATGCAGAGCGACCAGTGCCCCCATCAATTCAGAGTGACCAGTGTGCCCCCATCAATGCAGAGTGACCAGTGCCCCAACAATGCAGAGTGACCAGTGACCGGTGCCCCAACAATGCAGAGTGACCAGTGACCAGTGCTCCCAAAAATGCAGAGTGACCAGTGCCTTCATCAATGCAGAGTGACCAGTGCCCCCATCAATGCAGAGTGAAAAGTGCCCCCATCAATGCAGAGTGACCAGTGCCCCCATCAATGCAGAGTGACCAGTGACCAGTGCCCCCATCAATGCAGAGCGACCAGTGCCCCATCAATGCAGATTTACCAGTGACCAGTGCCCCATCAATGCAGAGTGACCAGAGACCAGTGCCCTCATCAATGCAGAGTCACCAGTGACCAGTGTGCCCCCATCAATGCAGAGTGACCAGTGACCAGTGCCCCCATCAATGCAGAGTGATCAGTGCCCCATCAATGCAGAGTGACCAGTGACCAGTGCCCCCATCAATGCAGAGTGACCAGTGCCCCCGTCAATGCAGAGTGACTCGTGACCAGTGCCCCATCAATGCAGAGTGACCAGTAACCAGTGCCCCCATCAATGCAGGGTGACCAGTGACCAGTGCCACATGAATGCAGAGTGACCAGTGACCAGTGTGCCCCCATCAATGCAGAGTGACCTGTGTGCCCCCATCAATGCAGAGTGACCAGTGTGCCCCATTAATGCAGAGTGACCAGTGTGCCCCCATCAAAGCAGAGTAACCAGTGTGCCCCCATCAAAGCAGAGTGACCAGTAACCAGTGTGCCCCATCAATGCAGAGTGACCAGTGTGCCCCCATCAATGTAGAGTGGCCAGTGTGCACCTATCAATGCAGAGCGGCCAGTGTACTACCATCAATGCAGAGTGACCAGTGTACCCCCATCAATGCAGAGTGACCAGTTTGCCCCATCAATGCAGAGTTTCCAGTGACCAGTGTGCCCCCATCAATGCATAGTGACAAGTGTGCCCCAATCAATGCAGAGTGACCAGTGTGCCCCCATCAATGCAGAGTGTCCAGTGACCAGTGTGCCCCCATCAATGGAGTGTCCAGTGACCAGTGTGCCCCCATTAATGCAGAGTGTCCAGTGTGCCCCCATCAATGCAGAGTGTCCAGTGACCAGTGTGCCCCATGAATGCAGAGTGACCAGTGTGCCCCCATCAATGCAGAGTGTCTAGTGACCTGTGTCCCCCCATCAATGCAGAGTGACCAGTGTGCCCCCATCAATGCAGAGTGACCAGTGTGCCCCCATCAATGCAGAGTGACCAGTGACCAGTGTGCCCTCATCAATACAGAGTGACCAGTGCCCCAATCAATGCAGAGTGACCAGTCCCCCCATCAATGCAGAGTGACCAGTGGCCAGTGCCCCCATCAATGCAGAGTGACCAGTGCCCCATTAATGCAGAGTCACCAGTGACCAGTGCCCTCAACAATGCAGAGTGACCAGTGCCCCATCAATGCAGTCACCAGTGACCAGTGTGCCCCCATCAATGCAGAGTGACCAGTGACCAGTGCCCCCACCAATGCAGAGTTACCAGTGACCAGTGCCCCCATCAATGCAGAGTGATCAGTGCCCCATCAATGCAGAGTGACCAGTGACCAGTGCCCCAATCAATGCAGAGTGACCAGTGCCCCCATCAATGCAGAGTGACAAGTGACCAGTGCCCCATCAATGCAGAGTGACCAGTGTGCCCCAATCAATGCAGAGTGACCAGTGACCAGTGCCCCATCAATGCAGAGTCACCAGTGCCCCATCAATGCAGAGTGACCAGTGCCCCCATCAATTCAGAGTGACCAGTGCCCCATGAATGCAGAGTGACCAGTGACCAGTGTGCCCCAATCAATGCAGAGTGACCAGTGTGCCCCCATCAATGCAGAGTGACCAGTGTGCCCCCATTAATGCAAAGTGACCAGTGTGCCCCTATCAATGCAGAGTAACCAGTGTGCCCCCATCAAAGCAGAGTGACCAGTAACCAGTGTGCCCCATCAATGCAGAGTGACCAGTGTGCCCCCATCAATGCAGAGTGGCCAGTGTGCACCCATCAATGCAGAGTGGCCAGTGAGCCCCCATCAATGCAGAGTGACCAGTGTACCCCCATCAATGCAGAGTGACCAGTGTACCACCATCAATGCAGAGTGACCAGTTTGACCCATCAATGCAGAGTGTCCAGTGACCAGTGTGCCCCCATCAATGCATAGTGACAAGTGTGCCCCCATCAATGCAGAGTGACCAGTGTGCTCCCATCAATGCAGAGTGACCAGTGCCCCCATCAAAGCAGATTGACCAGTGATTAGTGCCCCATCAATGCAGAGTGACCAGTGCCCCCATCAATGCAGAGTGACCAGTGCCTCATTTATGCAGAGTGACCAGTGACCAGTGTGCCCCCATCAATGCAGAGTGACCAGTGCCCCCATCAACGCAGAGTGACCAGTGCCTCCATCAATGCAGAGTAACCAGTGCCCCATCAATGCAGAGTGACCAGTGCCCCAACAATGCAGAGTGACCAGTGAACGGTGCCCCAACATTGCAGAATGACGAGTGACCAGTGCCCCCAACAATGCAGAGTGACCAGTGCCCCCATCAATGCAGAGTGACCAGTGCCCCCATCAATGCAGAGTGACCAGTGCCCCCATCAATGCAGAGTGACCAGTGCCCCCATCAATGTAGAGCGACCAGTGCCCCATCAATGGAGAGCGACCAGTGCCCCCATCAATGCAGATTGACCAGTGCCCAGTGCCCCATCAATGCAGAGTGAGCACTGACCAGTGCCCCCATCAATGCAGAGTGACCAGTGCCCCCATCAATGCAGAGTGACCAGTGCCCCCATCAATGCAGAGTGACCAGTGACCAGTGCCCCATCAATGCAGAGTGACTAGTGATCAGTGCCCCATCAATGCAGAGTGACCAGTGACCAGTGCCCCCATCAATGCAGATTGACCAGTGACCAGTGCCCCATCAATGCAGAGTGACCAGCGACCAGTTCCCCCATCAATGCAGAGTGACCAGCGACCAGTTCCCCCATCAATGCAGAGTGACCAGTGTGCCCCCATCAATGCAGAGCGACCAGTGCCCCCATCAATTCAGAGTGACCAGTGTGCCCCCTTCAATGCAGAGTGACCAGTGCCCCAACAATGCAGAGTGACCAGTGCCCCCATCAATTCAGAGCGACCAGTGCCCCATGAATGCAGAGTGACCAGTGACCAGTGTGCCCCAATCAATGCAGAGTGACCAGTGTGCCCCCATCAATGCAGAGTGACCAGTGTGCCCCCATTAATGCAAAGTGACCAGTGTGCCCCTATCAATGCAGAGTAACCAGTGTGCCCCCATCAAAGCAGAGTGACCAGTAACCAGTGTGCCCCATCAATGCAGAGTGACCAGTGTGCCCCCATCAATGCAGAGTGGCCAGTGTGCACCCATCAATGCAGAGTGGCCAGTGAGCCCCCATCAATGCAGAGTGACCAGTGTACCCCCATCAATGCAGAGTGACCAGTGTACCACCATCAATGCAGAGTGACCAGTTTGACCCATCAATGCAGAGTGTCCAGTGACCAGTGTGCCCCCATCAATGCATAGTGACAAGTGTGCCCCCATCAATGCAGAGTGACCAGTGTGCTCCCATCAATGCAGAGTGACCAGTGCCCCCATCAAAGCAGATTGACCAGTGATTAGTGCCCCATCAATGCAGAGTGACCAGTGCCCCCATCAATGCAGAGTGACCAGTGCCTCATTTATGCAGAGTGACCAGTGACCAGTGTGCCCCCATCAATGCAGAGTGACCAGTGCCCCCATCAACGCAGAGTGACCAGTGCCTCCATCAATGCAGAGTAACCAGTGCCCCATCAATGCAGAGTGACCAGTGCCCCAACAATGCAGAGTGACCAGTGAACGGTGCCCCAACATTGCAGAATGACGAGTGACCAGTGCCCCCAACAATGCAGAGTGACCAGTGCCCCCATCAATGCAGAGTGACCAGTGCCCCCATCAATGCAGAGTGACCAGTGCCCCCATCAATGCAGAGTGACCAGTGCCCCCATCAATGTAGAGCGACCAGTGCCCCATCAATGGAGAGCGACCAGTGCCCCCATCAATGCAGATTGACCAGTGCCCAGTGCCCCATCAATGCAGAGTGAGCACTGACCAGTGCCCCCATCAATGCAGAGTGACCAGTGCCCCCATCAATGCAGAGTGACCAGTGCCCCCATCAATGCAGAGTGACCAGTGCCCCCATCAATGTAGAGCGACCAGTGCCCCATCAATGGAGAGCGACCAGTGCCCCCATCAATGCAGATTGACCAGTGCCCAGTGCCCTATCAATGCAGAGTGACCAGTGACCAGTGCCCCCATCAATGCAGAGTGACCAGTGACCAGTGCCCCCATCAATGCAAAGTGACCAGTGACCAGTGCCCCATCAATGCAGAGTGACTAGTGATCAGTGCCCCATCAATGCAGAGTGACCAGTGCCCCCATCAATGCAGATTGACCAGTGACCAGTGCCCCATCAATGCAGAGTGACCAGCGACCAGTGCCCCCATCAATGCAGAGTGACCAGTGTGCCCCCATCAATGCAGAGCGACCAGTGCCCCCATCAATTCAGAGTGACCAGTGTGCCCCCATCAATGCAGAGTGACCAGTGCCCCAACAATGCAGAGTGACCAGTGACCGGTGCCCCAACAATGCAGAGTGACCAGTGACCAGTGCTCCCAAAAATGCAGAGTGACCAGTGCCTTCATCAATGCAGAGTGACCAGTGCCCCCATCAATGCAGAGTGAAAAGTGCCCCCATCAATGCAGAGTGACCAGTGCCCCCATCAATGCAGAGTGACCAGTGACCAGTGCCCCCATCAATGCAGAGCGACCAGTGCCCCATCAATGCAGATTTACCAGTGACCAGTGCCCCATCAATGCAGAGTGACCAGAGACCAGTGCCCTCATCAATGCAGAGTCACCAGTGACCAGTGTGCCCCCATCAATGCAGAGTGACCAGTGACCAGTGCCCCCATCAATGCAGAGTGATCAGTGCCCCATCAATGCAGAGTGACCAGTGACCAGTGCCCCCATCAATGCAGAGTGACCAGTGCCCCCGTCAATGCAGAGTGACTCGTGACCAGTGCCCCATCAATGCAGAGTGACCAGTAACCAGTGCCCCCATCAATGCAGGGTGACCAGTGACCAGTGCCACATGAATGCAGAGTGACCAGTGACCAGTGTGCCCCCATCAATGCAGAGTGACCTGTGTGCCCCCATCAATGCAGAGTGACCAGTGTGCCCCATTAATGCAGAGTGACCAGTGTGCCCCCATCAAAGCAGAGTAACCAGTGTGCCCCCATCAAAGCAGAGTGACCAGTAACCAGTGTGCCCCATCAATGCAGAGTGACCAGTGTGCCCCCATCAATGTAGAGTGGCCAGTGTGCACCTATCAATGCAGAGCGGCCAGTGTACTACCATCAATGCAGAGTGACCAGTGTACCCCCATCAATGCAGAGTGACCAGTTTGCCCCATCAATGCAGAGTTTCCAGTGACCAGTGTGCCCCCATCAATGCATAGTGACAAGTGTGCCCCAATCAATGCAGAGTGACCAGTGTGCCCCCATCAATGCAGAGTGTCCAGTGACCAGTGTGCCCCCATCAATGGAGTGTCCAGTGACCAGTGTGCCCCCATTAATGCAGAGTGTCCAGTGTGCCCCCATCAATGCAGAGTGTCCAGTGACCAGTGTGCCCCATGAATGCAGAGTGACCAGTGTGCCCCCATCAATGCAGAGTGTCTAGTGACCTGTGTCCCCCCATCAATGCAGAGTGACCAGTGTGCCCCCATCAATGCAGAGTGACCAGTGTGCCCCCATCAATGCAGAGTGACCAGTGACCAGTGTGCCCTCATCAATACAGAGTGACCAGTGCCCCAATCAATGCAGAGTGACCAGTGCCCCCATCAATGCAGAGTGACCAGTGGCCAGTGCCCCCATCAATGCAGAGTGACCAGTGCCCCATTAATGCAGAGTCACCAGTGACCAGTGCCCTCAACAATGCAGAGTGACCAGTGCCCCATCAATGCAGTCACCAGTGACCAGTGTGCCCCCATCAATGCAGAGTGACCAGTGACCAGTGCCCCCACCAATGCAGAGTTACCAGTGACCAGTGCCCCCATCAATGCAGAGTGATCAGTGCCCCATCAATGCAGAGTGACCAGTGACCAGTGCCCCAATCAATGCAGAGTGACCAGTGCCCCCATCAATGCAGAGTGACAAGTGACCAGTGCCCCATCAATGCAGAGTGACCAGTGTGCCCCAATCAATGCAGAGTGACTAGTGATCAGTGCCCCATCAATGCAGAGTGACCAGTGACCAGTGCCCCCATCAATGCAGATTGACCAGT
The DNA here is from genome assembly GCF_965119305.1 of Pelophylax lessonae. NCBI lineage: Eukaryota > Metazoa > Chordata > Amphibia > Anura > Ranidae > Pelophylax > Pelophylax lessonae. Next base: position 16,356,472 of record NC_138774.1, read on the forward strand.
GACCAGTGCCCCATCAATGCAGAGTGACCAGCGACCAGTTCCCCCATCAATGCAGAGTGACCAGTGACCAGTTCCCCCATCAATGCAGAGTGACCAGTGTGCCCCCATCAATGCAGAGCGACCAGTGCCCCCATCAATTCAGAGTGACCAGTGTGCCCCCTTCAATGCAGAGTGACCAGTGCCCCAACAATGCAGAGTGACCAGTGACCGGTGCCCCAACAATGCAGAGTGACCAGTGACCAGTGCTCCCAAAAATGCAGAGTGACCAGTGCCTTCATCAATGCAGAGTGACCAGTGACCAGTGCCCCCATCAATGCAGAGTGAAAAGTGCCCCCATCAATGCAGAGTGACCAGTGCCCACATCAATGCAGAGTGACCAGTGACCAGTGCCCCCATCAATGCAGAGCGACCAGTGCCCCATCAATGCAGATTTACCAGTGACCAGTGCCCCATCAATGCAGAGTGACCAGGGACCAGTGCCCTCATCAATGCAGAGTCACCAGTGACCAGTGTGCCCCCATCAATGCAGAGTGACCAGTGACCAGTGCCCCCATCAATGCAGAGTGATCAGTGCCCCATCAATGCAGAGTGACCAGTGACCAGTGCCCCCATCAATGCAGAGTGACCAGTGCCCCCGGTCAATGCAGAGTGACCAGTAACCAGTGCCCCCATCAATGCAGGGTGACCAGTGACCAGTGCCACATGAATGCAGAGTGACCAGTGACCAGTGTGCCCCCATCAATGCAGAGTGACCTGTGTGCCCCCATCAATGCAGAGTGACCAGTGTGCCCCATTAATGCAGAGTGACCAGTGTGCCCCCATCAAAGCAGAGTAACCAGTGTGCCCCCATCAAAGCAGAGTGACCAGTAACCAGTGTGCCCCATCAATGCAGAGTGACCAGTGTGCCCCCATCAATGCAGAGTGGCCAGTGTGCACCTATCAATGCAGAGCGGCCAGTGTACTACCATCAATGCAGAGTGACCAGTGTACCCCCATCAATGCAGAGTGACCAGTTTGCCCCATCAATGCAGAGTTTCCAGTGACCAGTGTGCCCCCATCAATGCATAGTGACAAGTGTGCCCCAATCAATGCAGAGTGACCAGTGTGCCCCCATCAATGCAGAGTGTCCAGTGACCAGTGTGCCCCCATCAATGGAGTGTCCAGTGACCAGTGTGCCCCCATTAATGCAGAGTGTCCAGTGTGCCCCCATCAATGCAGAGTGTCCAGTGACCAGTGTGCCCCATGAATGCAGAGTGACCAGTGTGCCCCCATCAATGCAGAGTGTCTAGTGACCTGTGTCCCCCCATCAATGCAGAGTGACCAGTGTGCCCCCATCAATGCAGAGTGACCAGTGTGCCCCCATCAATGCAGAGTGACCAGTGACCAGTGTGCCCTCATCAATACAGAGTGACCAGTGCCCCAATCAATGCAGAGTGACCAGTGCCCCCATCAATGCAGAGTGACCAGTGGCCAGTGCCCCCATCAATGCAGAGTGACCAGTGCCCCATTAATGCAGAGTCACCAGTGACCAGTGCCCTCAACAATGCAGAGTGACCAGTGCCCCATCAATGCAGTCACCAGTGACCAGTGTGCCCCCATCAATGCAGAGTGACCAGTGACCAGTGCCCCCACCAATGCAGAGTTACCAGTGACCAGTGCCCCCATCAATGCAGAGTGATCAGTGCCCCATCAATGCAGAGTGACCAGTGACCAGTGCCCCAATCAATGCAGAGTGACCAGTGCCCCCATCAATGCAGAGTGACAAGTGACCAGTGCCCCATCAATGCAGAGTGACCAGTGTGCCCCAATCAATGCAGAGTGACCAGTGACCAGTGACCCATCAATGCAGAGTCACCAGTGCCCCATCAATGCAGAGTGACCAGTGCCCCCATCAATTCAGAGTGACCAGTGCCCCATGAATGCAGAGTGACCAGTGACCAGTGTGCCCCAATCAATGCAGAGTGACCAGTGTGCCCCCATCAATGCAGAGTGACCAGTGTGCCCCCATTAATGCAAAGTGACCAGTGTGCCCCTATCAATGCAGAGTAACCAGTGTGCCCCCATCAAAGCAGAGTGACCAGTAACCAGTGTGCCCCATCAATGCAGAGTGACCAGTGTGCCCCCATCAATGCAGAGTGGCCAGTGTGCACCCATCAATGCAGAGTGGCCAGTGAGCCCCCATCAATGCAGAGTGACCAGTGTACCCCCATCAATGCAGAGTGACCAGTGTACCACCATCAATGCAGAGTGACCAGTTTGACCCATCAATGCAGAGTGTCCAGTGACCAGTGTGCCCCCATCAATGCATAGTGACAAGTGTGCCCCCATCAATGCAGAGTGACCAGTGTGCTCCCATCAATGCGGAGTGACCAGTGCCCCCATCAAAGCAGATTGACCAGTGATTAGTGCCCCATCAATGCAGAGTGACCAGTGCCCCCATCAATGCAGAGTGACCAGTGCCTCATTTATGCAGAGTGACCAGTGACCAGTGTGCCCCCATCAATGCAGAGTGACCAGTGCCCCCATCAACGCAGAGTGACCAGTGCCTCCATCAATGCAGAGTTACCAGTGCCCCATCAATGCAGAGTGACCAGTGCCCCAACAATGCAGAGTGACCAGTGAACGGTGCCCCAACATTGCAGAATGACGAGTGACCAGTGCCCCCAACAATGCAGAGTGACCAGTGCCCCCATCAATGCAGAGTGACAAGTGCCCCCATCAATGCAGAGTGACCAGTGCCCCCATCAATGCAGAGTGACCAGTGCCCCCATCAATGTAGAGCGACCAGTGCCCCATCAATGGAGAGCGACCAGTGCCCCCATCAATGCAGATTGACCAGTGCCCAGTGCCCCATCAATGCAGAGTGAGCACTGACCAGTGCCCCCATCAATGCAGAGTGACCAGTGCCCCCATCAATGCAGAGTGACCAGTGCCCCCATCAATGCAGAGTGACCAGTGACCAGTGCCCCATCAATGCAGAGTGACTAGTGATCAGTGCCCCATCAATGCAGAGTGACCAGTGACCAGTGCCCCCATCAATGCAGATTGACCAGTGACCAGTGCCCCATCAATGCAGAGTGACCAGCGACCAGTTCCCCCATCAATGCAGAGTGACCAGCGACCAGTTCCCCCATCAATGCAGAGTGACCAGTGTGCCCCCATCAATGCAGAGCAACCAGTGCCCCCATCAATTCAGAGTGACCAGTGTGCCCCCTTCAATGCAGAGTGACCAGTGCCCCAACAATGCAGAGTGACCAGTGCCCCCATCAATTCAGAGTGACCAGTGCCCCATGAATGCAGAGTGACCAGTGACCAGTGTGCCCCAATCAATGCAGAGTGACCAGTGTGCCCCCATCAATGCAGAGTGACCAGTGTGCCCCCATTAATGCAAAGTGACCAGTGTGCCCCTATCAATGCAGAGTAACCAGTGTGCCCCCATCAAAGCAGAGTGACCAGTAACCAGTGTGCCCCATCAATGCAGAGTGACCAGTGTGCCCCCATCAATGCAGAGTGGCCAGTGTGCACCCATCAATGCAGAGTGGCCAGTGAGCCCCCATCAATGCAGAGTGACCAGTGTACCCCCATCAATGCAGAGTGACCAGTGTACCACCATCAATGCAGAGTGACCAGTTTGACCCATCAATGCAGAGTGTCCAGTGACCAGTGTGCCCCCATCAATGCATAGTGACAAGTGTGCCCCCATCAATGCAGAGTGACCAGTGTGCTCCCATCAATGCAGAGTGACCAGTGCCCCCATCAAAGCAGATTGACCAGTGATTAGTGCCCCATCAATGCAGAGTGACCAGTGCCCCCATCAATGCAGAGTGACCAGTGCCTCATTTATGCAGAGTGACCAGTGACCAGTGTGCCCCCATCAATGCAGAGTGACCAGTGCCCCCATCAACGCAGAGTGACCAGTGCCTCCATCAATGCAGAGTAACCAGTGCCCCATCAATGCAGAGTGACCAGTGCCCCAACAATGCAGAGTGACCAGTGAACGGTGCCCCAACATTGCAGAATGACGAGTGACCAGTGCCCCCAACAATGCAGAGTGACCAGTGCCCCCATCAATGCAGAGTGACCAGTGCCCCCATCAATGCAGAGTGACCAGTGCCCCCATCAATGCAGAGTGACCAGTGCCCCATCAATGGAGAGCGACCAGTGCCCCCATCAATGCAGATTGACCAGTGCCCAGTGCCCCATCAATGCAGAGTGAGCACTGACCAGTGCCCCCATCAATGCAGAGTGACCAGTGCCCCCATCAATGCAGAGTGACCAGTGCCCCCATCAATGCAGAGTGACCAGTGACCAGTGCCCCATCAATGCAGAGTGACTAGTGATCAGTGCCCCATCAATGCAGAGTGACCAGTGACCAGTGCCCCCATCAATGCAGATTGACCAGTGACCAGTGCCCCATCAATGCAGAGTGACCAGCGACCAGTTCCCCCATCAATGCAGAGTGACCAGTGACCAGTTCCCCCATCAATGCAGAGTGACCAGTGTGCCCCCATCAATGCAGAGCGACCAGTGCCCCCATCAATTCAGAGTGACCAGTGTGCCCCCTTCAATGCAGAGTGACCAGTGCCCCAACAATGCAGAGTGACCAGTGACCAGTGCTCCCAAAAATGCAGAGTAACCAGTGCCTCCATCAATGCAGAGTGACCAGTGACCAGTGCCCCATCAATGCAGAGTGACTAGTGATCAGTGCCCCATCAATGCAGAGTGACCAGTGACCAGTGCCCCCATCAATGCAGATTGACCAGTGACCAGTGCCCCATCAATGCAGAGTGACCAGCGACCAGTTCCCCCATCAATGCAGAGTGACCAGCGACCAGTTCCCCCATCAATGCAGAGTGACCAGTGTGCCCCCATCAATGCAGAGCGACCAGTGCCCCCATCAATTCAGAGTGACCAGTGTGCCCCCTTCAATGCAGAGTGACCAGTGCCCCAACAATGCAGAGTGACCAGTGACCAGTGCTCCCAAAAATGCAGAGTAACCAGTGCCTCCATCAATGCAGAGTGACCAGTGCCCCCATCAATGCAGAGTGAAAAGTGCCCCCATCAATGCAGAGTGACCAGTGCCCCATCAATGCAGAGTGACCAGTGAACAGTGCCCCCATCAATGCAGAGCAACCAGTGCCCCATCAATGCAGAGTGACCAGTGACCAGTGCCCTCATCAATGCAGAGTGACCAATGCCCCATCAATGCAGAGTCACCAGTGACCAGTGTGCCCCCATCAATGCAGAGTGACCAGTGACCAGTGCCCCCATCAATGCAGAGTGATCAGTGCCCCATCAATGCAGAGTGACCAGTCACCAGTGCCCCCATCAATGCAGAGTGACCAGTGCCCCCATCAATGCAGAGTGACCAGTGACCAGTGTGCCCCCATCAATGCAGAGTGACCAGTGACCAGTGCCCCCATCAATGCAGCATGACCAGTGTGCCCCATCAATGCAGAGTGACCAGTGTGCCCCCAGCAATGTGTAACGCTCCTGCGTTTTCTGAAACAAGATGGATTTGCAGCTGCAGAAAAACTCCACTCAGCAGTCATGTAGAGATACGTTGAAATACCAATTCCAACTCCCAAGACTCATCACTGTGGTCTGTCTGATTCAGCATACAAATATACACACTCAAAAAGATGTTCCTGGAGTGATAGATGTATATAGCAGTATAGTGGTGATGAGCTGAAGAGACAGGTATGAACAGTGACAATAGGTGAACAGCAGTTGAGAGAAATGTTCATGAGAGCATAGATGGTAACAGTTAGGATGCAGATAGGTTAGCAATCATGTATGGTAGTAGGTGGTAGGATAGCAGATGACATACAGGAGAGACTAACCCAGTGCAAGGATAGATGTTTAGTAGGCTCAAGAGCTAGCAATCTAAATAGTGCAGATGATAGTAACAGTCCTTAATATGCAGAGCTAGATAGTGTAAGCTTAGTAGGAAGGTTATGGAGGATTCCCCTGCGGGGTACTTATCACTAATAGCAAGCAGTAGTAGAGAGGTTCGGTATGAGCGAGTGATCCGGTAGCGGGATACAGGGATCAGTAGCGAGGTTCCGACAGCGAGGTACGCTTGCAAGCATATGAGCTTCAAGGCAGGTCAGCAACAAGGCACATTGAACGAACATGTGAGTGAGAACGCCAGCGGTTGAAATAGCTGCTCTGCGGCGCTCAGTGATGACAGCATCGGTCTTAAAGGTGTATGCGCACCTACCAGAAGTGAATGGTGGGACGCATACACTGAAGTGTAAAGTGGAATAGGGGTACCAGAGGTACCAGAACATTACACAATGCAGAGTTTCCAGTGACCACTGTGCCCCCATCAATGCAGAGTGTCCAGTGACCAGTGTGCCCCCATTAATGCAGAGTGTTCAGTGTGCCTCATCAATGCAGAGTGTCCAGTGACCAGTGTGCCCCCATCAATGCAGAGTGACCAGTGTGCCCCCATCAATGCAGAGTGTCTAGTGACCAGTGTCTCCCCATCAATGCAGAGTGACCAGTGTGCCCCCATCAATGCAGAGTGACCAGTGTGCCCCATCAATGCAGAGTGACCAGTGTGCCCTCATCAATGCAGAGTGACCAGTGCCCCAATCAATGCAGAGTGACCAGTGACCAGTGCCTCCATGAATGCAGAGTGACCAGTGCCCTCATAAAGGAAGATTGACCAGTGGCCAGTGCCCCCATCAATGCAGAGTGACCAGTGCCCCATCAATGCAGAGTCACCAGTGATCAGTGTGCCCCCATTAATGCAGAGTCACCAGTGACCAGTGCCCCATCAATGCAGAGTGATCAGTGCCCCCATCAATGCAGAGTGACCAGTGCCACCATCAATGCAGAGTGACCAGTGCCCCATCAATGCAGAGTGACCAGTGCCCCCAACAATGCAGAGTGACCAGTGCCCCCATCAATGCAGAGTGACCAGTTACCAGTGTCCCATCAATGCAGAGTGACCAGTGACCTCATCAATGCAGAGTGACCAGTGCCCCATCAATGCAGAGTGTCCAGTGACCAGTGTGCCCCCATTAATGCAGGGTGTTCAGTGTGCCCCATCAATGCAGAGTGTCCAGTGACCAGTGTGCCCCCATCAATGCAGAGTGACCAGTGTGCCCCCATCAATGCAGAGTGTCTAGTGACCAGTGTCCCCCCATCAATGCAGAGTGTCCAGTGACCAGTGTGCCCCCATTAATGCAGAGTGACCAGTGTGCCCCCATCAATGCAGAGTGTCTAGTGACCAGTGTCCCCCCATCAATGCAGAGTGACCAGTGTTCCCCCATCAATGCAGAGTGACCAGTGACCAGTGTGCCCTCATCAATGCAGAGTCACCAGTGCCCCAATCAATGCAGAGTGACCAGTGCCTCCATGAATGCAGAGTGACAAGTGCCCCCATAAAGGCAGATTGACCAGTGGCCAATGCTTCCATCAATGCAGAGTGACCAGTGACCCATCAATGCAGAGTCACCAGTGACCAGTGTGCCCCCATTAATGCAGAGTCACCAGTGACCAGTGCCCCATCAATGCAGAGTGATCAGTGCCCCCATCAATGCAGAGTGACCAGTGCCTCCAACAATGCAGAGTGGCCAGTGTGCACCCATCAATGCAGAGTGACCAGTGAGCCCCCATCAATGCAGAGTGACCAGTGTACCCCCATCAATGCAGAGTGACCAGTGTACCCCCATCAATGCAGAGTGACCAGTTTGACCTATCAATGCAGAGTGTCCAGTGACCAGTGTGCCCCCATCAATGCATAGTGACAAGTGTGCCCCCATCAATGCAGAGTGACCAGTGTGCTCCCATCAATGCAGAGTGACCAGTGCCCCCATCAAAGCAGATTGACCAGTGATTAGTGCCCCATCAATGCAGAGTGACCAGTGTCCCCATCAATGCAGAGTGACCAGTGCCTCATTTATGCAGAGTGACCAGTGACCCGTGTGCCCCCATCAATGCAGAGTGACCAGTGCCCCCATCAATGCAGAGTGACCAGTGCCTCCATCAATGCAGAGTAACCAGTGCCCCATCAATGCAGAGTGACCAGTGCCCCAACAATGCAGAGTGACCAGTGCTCCCATCAATGCAGAGTGACCAGTGCCCCCATCAATGCAGAGTGACCAGTGCCCCCATCAATGCAGAGTGACCAGTGCCCCCATCAATGGAGAGCGACCAGTGCCCCCATCAATGCAGATTGACCATTGCCCCATCAATGCAGAGTGAGCACTGACCAGTGCCCCCATCAATGCAGAGTGACCAGTGCCCCCATCAATGCAGAGTGACCAGTGCCCCCATCAATGCAGAGTGACCAGTGACCAGTGCCCCATCAATGCAGAGTGACTAGTGATCAGTGCCCCATCAATGTAGAGTGACCAGTGACCAGTGCCCCATCAATGCAGAGTGACCAGCGACCAGTTCCCCCATCAATGCAGAGTGACCAGTGTGCCCCCATCAATGCAGAGCAACCAGTGCCCCCATCAATTCAGAGTGACCAGTGTGCCCCCTTCAATGCAGAGTGACCAGTGACCCAACAATGCAGAGTGACCAGTGACCAGTGCCCCATCAATGCAGAGTGACCAGTGACCAGTGCCCCATCAATGCAGAGTGACCAGTGACCAGTGCCCTCATCAATGCAGAGTGACCAGTGCCCCATCAATGCAGAGTCACCAGTGACCAGTGTGCCCCCATCAATGCAGAGTGACCAGTGACCAGCGCCCCCATCAATGCAGAGTGATCAGTGCCCCATCAATGCAGAGTGACCAGTCACCAGTGCCTCCATCAATGCAGAGTGACCAGTTGCCCCATCAATGCAGAGTGACCAGTGACCAGTGCCCCCATCAATGCAGAGTGACCAGTGACCAGTGCCCCCATCAATGCAGCATGACCAGTGTGCCCCCATCAATGCAGAGTGACCAGTGTGCCCCCATCAATGCAGAGTTTCCAGTGACCACTGTGCCCCCATCAATGCAGAGTGTCCAGTGACCAGTGTGCCCCCATTAATGCAGAGTGTTCAGTGTGCCCCATCAATGCAGAGTGTCTAGTGACCAGTGTGCCCCCATCAATGCAGAGTGACCAGTGTGCCCCCATCAATGCAGAGTGTCTAGTGACCAGTGTCTCCCCATCAATGCAGAGTGACCAGTGTGCCTCATCAATGCAGAGTGACCAGTGTGCCCCATCAATGCAGAGTGACCAGTGACCAGTGTGCCCTCATCAATGCAGAATGACCAGTGCCCCAATCAATGCAGAGTGACCAGTGACCAGTGCCTCCATGAATGCAGAGTGACCAGTGCCCTCATAAAGGAAAATTGACTAGTGGCCAGTGCCCCCATCAATGCAGAGTGACCAGTGCCCCATCAATGCAGAGTCACCAGTGTGCCCCCATTATTGCAGAGTCACCAGTGACCAGTGCCCCATCAATGCAGAGTGATCAGTGCCCACATCAATGCAGAGTGACCAGTGCCACCATCAATGCAGAGTGACCAGTGCCCCATCAATGCAGAGTGACCAGTGCCCCCAACAATGCCGAGTGACCAGTGCCCCATCAATGCAGAGTGACCAGTGACCAGTGCCCCATCAATGCAGAGTGACCAGTGACCTCATCAATGCAGAGTGACCAGTGCCCCATCAATGCAGAGTGTCCAGTGACCAGTGTGCCCCCATTAATGCAGGGTGTACAGTGTGCCCCATCAATGCAGAGTGTCCAGTGACCAGTGTCCCCCCATTCAATGCAGAGTGTCCAGTGACCAGTGTGCCCCCATTAATGCAGAGTGACCAGTGTGCCCCCATCAATGCAGAGTGACCAGTGTGCCCCCATCAATGCAGAATGTCCAGTGACCAGTGTGTCCCATCAATGCAGAGTGACCAGTGACCAGTGTGCCCCCATCAATGCAGAGTGACCAGTGTGCCCCCATTATTGCAGCGTGTCCAGTGACCAGTGTGCCCCCATCAATGCAGAGTGTCTAGTGACCAGTGTGCCCCCATCAATGCAGAGTGACAAGTGTGCCCCATCAATGCAGAGTGGCCAGTGGGCCCCCATCAATGCAGAGTGACCAGTGTGCCCCATCAATGCAGAGTTGCCAGTGGGCCCCCATCAATGCAGAGTGTCCAGTGACCAGTGTGCCCCCATCAATCCAGAGTGTCCAGTGACCAGTGTGCCCCCATCAATGAAGAGTGTCCAAAGACCAGTGTGCCCCCATCAATGCAGAGTGCCCAGTGTGCCCCCATCAGTGCAGAGTGACCAGTGTGCCCCCATCAATGCAGAATGTCCAGTGACCAGTGTGCCCCCATCAATGCAGAGTGACCAGTGTATGGGGATTAGAACGCTGCATGATTAAACAGAGCAGGGTTCTTCTGCTTACCCAGCACAGCCACTGTAATGTAATGTAATGCTTAATTTAAACCTGCAACCATTTGTTTTTGACCTTTGGTCTGTTTAGTGACTACACTTCTACTTGATCCCTATCTGCTATATCTGGTACTGGATCCCAGCATGTTCACCTCCTGGTGGGGTAATCCTGAGGGAGGGCCACGACCTGGTACCAACACACAGCAAAACCCATCTCCACCATCAGGAGCTCTGGTGAATACTGGTTAGTATTTAGACCCCACACCTCAGGTGAACCCATGTCTTCAGCCAGGGTGACCTGCTTGTATACCTGTCGTGCTTGTCAGTGGATGCTGCTCCACTGCTATAGCTGCTGGTCTCCGAGCCTGTCTCCAGAACGTGACGTACTGCAATCCTCAGAGAAATTGATGAAAATAGACGTATACAGTGTGTCTTGAAAGAGGAAATGTATAAGGAGGGAAGGGTAGGAAGATGATTAAAAAAAAAGTCTGGCATCTGTTTCGCCACTTTAGGACACAGAAAGTACAGTGAACATGTGAATTTTTGGCATACTCCATGTGGGCAGAGTGTGAGGTCACTCCCCGAAATCATGGATGATACACCACTGAATCCATCTCCATCTCCACCTCCTCTCTGTCAATTAAATCTGGGTGAGTAAGTCGAGTGGAGGACTCCATGGGAGAGGGCAGCAGGAGAGGCCAGTGCCACCATCAATGCAGAGTGACCAGTGCCCCATCAATGCAGAGTGACCAGTGCCCCCAACAATGCAGAGTGACCAGTGCCCCCATCAATGCAGAGTGACCAGTGCCCCCAAAAATGCAGAGTGACCAGTGCCCCCATCAATGCAGAGTGACCAGTGACCAGTGCCCCCATCAATGCAGAGTGACCAGTGACCAGTGCCCCATCAATGCAGAGTGACCAGTGCCCCATCAATGCAGAGTGACCAGTGACCAGTGCCCCCAACAATGCAGAGTGACCAGTGCCCCATCAATGCAGAGTGACCAGTGACCAGTACCCCCATCAATGCAGAGTGACCAGTGCCCCCATCAATGCAGAGTGACAATTGCCCCCATCAATGCATAGTGACCAGTGACCAGTGCCCCATCAATAGAGAGTGACCAGTGCCCATCAATGCAGAGTGACCAGTGCCCCCATCAATGCAGAGTGACCAGCAACCAGTGCCCCATGAATGCAGAGTGACCAGTGACCAGTGTGCCCCCATCAATACAGAGTGACCAGTTTGCCCCCATCAATGCAGAGTAACCAGTGTGTTCCCATCAAAGCAGAGTGACCAGTAACCAGTGTACCCCATCAATGCAGATTGACCAGTGTGCCCCCATCAATGCAGAGTGACCAGTGCCCCATCAATGCAGAGTTACCAGTGCCCAGTGCCCCCATCAATGCAGAGTGACCAGTGACCAGTGCCCCATGAATGCAGAGTGACCAATGACCAGTGTGCCCCCATCAATGCAGAGTGACCAGTTTGCCCCATCAATGCAGAGTGACCAGTGCCCCATCAATGCAGAGTGACCAGTGCCCCAACAATGCAGAGTGACCAGTGCCCCATCAATGCAGAGTGACCAGTGACCAGTGCCCCATCAATGCAGAGTGACCAGTGACCTCATCAATGCAGAGTGACCAGTGCCCCATAAATGCAGAGTCACCAGTGACCAGTGTGCCCCCATCAATGCAGAGTGACCAGTGACCAGTGCCCCCATCAATGCAGAGTGACCAGTGCCCCCATCAGTGCAGAGTGATCAGTGCCCCCATCAATGCAGAGTGACCAGTGCCCCCATCAATGCAGAGTGACCAGTGCCCCATCAATGCAATGTGACCAGTGACCAGTGCCCCCAACAATGCAGAGTGACCAGTGCCCCCATCAATGCAGAGTGACCAGTGACCAGTGCCCCCATCAATGCAGAGTGACCAGTGACCAGTGCCCCATCAATGCAGAGTGACCAGTGCCCCATCAATGCAGAGTGACCAGTGACCAGTGCCCCCAACAATGCAGAGTGACCAGTGCCCCCATCAATGCAGAGTGATCAGTGACCAGTGCCCCCATCAATGCAGAGTGACCAGTGCCCCCATCAATGCAGAGTGACAATTGCCCCCATCAATGCAGAGTGACCAGTGACCAGTGCCCCATCAATACAGAGTGACCAGTGCCCATCAATGCAGAGTGACCAGTGCCCCCATCAATGCAGAGTGACTAGTAACCAGTGCCCCATGAATGCAGAGTGACCAGTGACCAGTGTGCCCCCATCAATACAGAGTGACCAGTTTGCCCCCATCAATGCAGAGTAACCAGTGTGTTCCCATCAAAGCAGAGTGACCAGTAACCAGTGTGCCCCATCAATGCAGATTGACCAGTGTGCCCCCATCAATGCAGAGTGGCCAGTGTGCACCAATCAATGCAGAGTGGCCAGTGAGCCCCCATCAATGCAGAGTGACCAGTGTACCCCCATCAATGCAGCGTGACCAGTGTACCCCATCAATGCAGAGTGACCAGTTTGCCCCATCAATGCAGAGTGTCCAGTGACCAGTGTGCCCCCATCAATGCATAGTGACAAGTGTGCCCCCATCAATGCAGAGTGACAAGTGTGCCCCCATCAATGCAGAGTGACCAGTGTGCCCCCATCAATGCAGAGTGTCCAGTGACCAGTGTGCCCCCATCAATGCAGAGTGTCCAGTGACCAGTGTGTCCCCATTAATGCAGAGTGTCCAGTGTGCCCCAATCAATGCAGAGTGTCCAGTGACCAGTGTGCCCCCATCAATGCAGAGTGACCAGTGTGCCCCTATCAATGCAGAGTGACCAGTGTGCCCCCATCAATGCAGAGTGACCAATGTGCCCCCATTAATGCAGAGTGACCAGTGACCGGTGTGCCCCCATCAATGCAGAGTGACCAGTGTGCCCCCATCAATGCAGAGTGACCAGTAGCCAGTGTGACCCCATGAATCCAGAGTGACCAGTGTCCCCCCATCAATGCAGAGTGGCCAGTGTGCCCCCATCAATGCAGAGTGGCCAGTGTGCCCCCATCAATGCAGAGTGACCAGTGTGCCCCATCAATGCAGAGTGTCCAGTGACCAGTGTGCCCCCATCAATGCAGAGTGACCAGTTTGCCCCCATTAATGAATAGTGTCCAGTGATTAGTGTGCCCCCATCAATGCAGAGTGTCCAGTGACCAGTGTGCCCCCATCAATGCAGAGTGACCAGTTTGCCCCATCAATGCAGAGTGACCAGTGCCCATCAATGCAGAGTGACCAGTGCCCCCAACAATGCAGAGTGACCAGTGCCCCATCAATGCAGAGTGACCAGTGCCCCATCAATGCAGAGTGACCAGTGACCTCATCAATACAGAGTGACCAGTGCCCCATAAATGCAGAGTCACCAGTGACCAGTGTGCCCCCATCAATGCAGAGTGACCAGTGACCAGTGCCCCCATCAATGCAGAGTGACCAGTGCCCCCATCAGTGCAGAATGATCAGTGCCCCCATCAATGCAGAGTGACCAGTGCCCCCATCAATGCAGAGTGACCAGTGCCCCATCAATGCAGAGTGACCAGTGCCCATCAATGCAGAGTGACCAGTGACCAGTGCCCCCAACAATGCAGAGTGACCAGTGCCCCCATCAATGCAGAGTGACCAGTGACCAGTGCCCCCATCAATGCAGAGTGACCAGTGCCCCCATCAATGCAGAGTGACAATTGCCCCCATCAATGCAGAGTGACCAGTGACCAGTGCCCCATCAATACAGAGTGACCAGTGCCCATCAATGCAGAGTGACCAGTGCCCCCATCAATGCAGAGTGACCAGTAACCAGTGCCCCATGAATGCAGAGTGACCAGTGACCAGTGTGCCCCCATCAATACAGAGTGACCAGTTTGCCCCCATCAATGCAGAGTAACCAGTGTGTTCCCATCAAAGCAGAGTGACCAGTAACCAGTGTGCCCCATCAATGCAGATTGACCAGTGTGCCCCCATCAATGCAGAGTGGCCAGTGTGCACCAATCAATGCAGAGTGGCCAGTGAGCCCCCATCAATGCAGAGTGACCAGTGTACCCCCATCAATGCAGCGTGACCAGTGTACCCCCATCAATGCAGAGTGACCAGTTTGCCCCATCAATGCAGAGTGTCCAGTGACCAGTGTGCCCCCATCAATGCATAGTGACAAGTGTGCCCCCATCAATGCAGAGTGACAAGTGTGCCCCCATCAATGCAGAGTGACCAGTGTGCCCCCATCAATGCAGAGTGTCCAGTGACCAGTGTGCCCCCATCAATGCAGAGTGTCCAGTGACCAGTGTGTCCCCATTAATGCAGAGTGTCCAGTGTGCCCCAATCAATGCAGAGTGTCCAGTGACCAGTGTGCCCCCATCAATGCAGAGTGACCAGTGTGCCCCTATCAATGCAGAGTGACCAGTGTGCCCCCATCAATGCAGAGTGACCAATGTGCCCCCATTAATGCAGAGTGACCAGTGACCGGTGTGCCCCCATCAATGCAGAGTGACCAGTGTGCCCCCATCAATGCAGATTGACCAGTAGCCAGTGTGACCCCATGAATCCAGAGTGACCAGTGTCCCCCCATTAATGCAGAGTGGCCAGTGTGCCCCCATCAATGCAGAGTGTCCAGTGTGCCCCCATCAATGCAGAGTGACCCGTGTGCCCCATCAATGCAGAGTGTCCAGTGACCAGTGTGCCCCCATCAATGCAGAGTGACCAGTTTGCCCCCATTAATGAATAGTGTCCAGTGATTAGTGTGCCCCCATCAATGCAGAGTGTCCAGTGACCAGTGTGCCCCCATCAATGCAGAGTGTCCAGTGTGCCCCCATCAATGCAGTGTGACCAGTGTGCCCCCATCAATGCAGAGTGACCAGTGTGCCCCCATCAATGCAGAATGTCCAGTGACCAGTGTGTCCCATCAATGCAGAGTGACCAGTGACCAGTGTGCCCCCATCAATGCAGAGTGACCAGTGTGCCCCCATTAATGCAGCGTGTCCAGTGACCAGTGTGCCCCCATCAATGCAGAGTGTCTAGTGACCAGTGTGCCCCCATCAATGCAGAGTGACAAGTGGGCCCCATCAATGCAGAGTGGCCAGTGGGCCCCCATCAATGCAGAGTGACCAGTGTGCCCCCATCAATGCAGAGTGTCCAGTGACCAGTGTGCCCCCATCAATGCAGAGTGTCCAGTGACCAGTGTGTCCCCATTAATGCAGAGTGTCCAGTGTGCCCCAATCAATGCAGAGTGTCCAGTGACCAGTGTGCCCCCATCAATGCAGAGTGACCAGTGTGCCCCTATCAATGCAGAGTGACCAGTGTGCCCCCATCAATGCAGAGTGACCAATGTGCCCCCATTAATGCAGAGTGACCAGTGACCGGTGTGCCCCCATCAATGCAGAGTGACCAGTGTGCCCCCATCAATGCAGATTGACCAGTAGCCAGTGTGACCCCATGAATCCAGAGTGACCAGTGTCCCCCCATTAATGCAGAGTGGCCAGTGTGCCCCCATCAATGCAGAGTGTCCAGTGTGCCCCCATCAATGCAGAGTGACCCGTGTGCCCCATCAATGCAGAGTGTCCAGTGACCAGTGTGCCCCCATCAATGCAGAGTGACCAGTTTGCCCCCATTAATGAATAGTGTCCAGTGATTAGTGTGCCCCCATCAATGCAGAGTGTCCAGTGACCAGTGTGCCCCCATCAATGCAGAGTGTCCAGTGTGCCCCCATCAATGCAGTGTGACCAGTGTGCCCCCATCAATGCAGAGTGACCAGTGTGCCCCCATCAATGCAGAATGTCCAGTGACCAGTGTGTCCCATCAATGCAGAGTGACCAGTGACCAGTGTGCCCCCATCAATGCAGAGTGACCAGTGTGCCCCCATTAATGCAGCGTGTCCAGTGACCAGTGTGCCCCCATCAATGCAGAGTGTCTAGTGACCAGTGTGCCCCCATCAATGCAGAGTGACAAGTGGGCCCCATCAATGCAGAGTGGCCAGTGGGCCCCCATCAATGCAGAGTGACCAGTGTGCCCCATCAATGCAGAGTGGCCAGTGGGCCCCCATCAATGCAGAGTGTCCAGTGACCAGTGTGCCCCCATCAATCCAGAGTGTCCAGTGACCAGTGTGCCCCCATCAATGAAGAGTGTCCAAAGACCAGTGTGCCCCCATCAATGCAGAGTTCCCAGTGTGCCCCCATCAGTGCAGAGTGACCAGTGTGCCCCCATCAATGCAGAATGTCCAATGACCAGTGTGCCCCCATCAATGCAGAGTGACCAGTGTATGGGGATTAGAACGCTGCATGATTAAACAGAGCAGGGTTCTTCTGCTTACCCAGCACAGCCACTGTAATGTAATGTAATGCTTAATTTAAACCTGCAACCATTTATTTTTGACCTTTGGTCTGTTTAGTGACTACACTTCTACTTGATCCCTATCTGCTATATCTGGTACTGGATCCCAGCATGTTCACCTCCTGGTGGGGTAATCCTGAGGGAGGGCCACGACCTGGTACCAACACACAGCAAAACCCATCTTCACCATCATTAGCTCTGGTGAATACTGGTTAGTATTTAGACCCCACACCTCAGGTGAACCCATGTCATCAGCCAGGGTGACCTGCTTGTATACCTGTCGTGCTTGTCAGTGGGTGCTGCTCCACTGCTATAGCTGCTCCGAGCCTGTCTCCAGAACGTGACGTACTGCAATCCTCAGAGAAATTGATGAAAATAGACGTATACAGTGTGTCTTGAAAGAGGAAATGTATAAGGAGGGAAGGGTAGGAAGATGATTAAAAAAAAGTCTGGCATCTGTTTCGCCACTTTAGGACCCAGAAAGTACAGTGAACATGTGAATTTTTGCATACTCCATGTGGGCAGAGTGTGAGGTCACTCCCAGAAAACATGGATGATACACCACTGAATCCATCTCCACCTCCTCTCTGTCAATTAGGTCTGGGTGAGTAAGTCGAGTGGAGGACTCCATGGGAGAGGGCAGCAGGAGAGGCTGAGTCAGAATCTTGAAGCCAGGTTTCAGTAATGGCAATTATGTTAAAGCAATGAGAGGTAAAATGGTCATGCACAGATGTAAGCTTGTTACAGATGAAGCCAGCATTGCAGAGGGCACATGAGATTAGGGGGCTGTTTTTTGGAAGCAAGGGGATAGAAATTAAACTGAGTGGTTTGTGGCTGTTGCCAGATGAGGTATGGGGGTTGCAGTTGGAAAATGGAAAGCCAGGATTGGGGGAAATGTCCCTAGAGATTAGGAGAAAGAGGAGGATGAGGAACGTAAAATGGGAGCAGGATGTATATAAGCGCACATAACTCACTGTCCTGGCATGTGGGTTTAGTATTTTCAGGAGGTGATGAGTGCAGTAATAGTTAGGGGTGAGGGGGATATATGTAAGCTGTGGGGTGGAGTGGAGGGTAAAGTAAGGCAACTTGAGGACAAAGAACACTAATGTGAGAAAGAAGAGAAGAGGGAACATAGAGGGAAAAGAGAGTGGGATTCAGACTTCATCGGAAGTTGTTTTTCAAATGTTGGTTTGCTCTCTAGAGTGGAGCAAAGTTCCTCTTGTCATATCTTCATACTGCCTAAAGTGATTGTAAAGGCAGAAGGTGCATTCTATTCATTAAGAAAAAAAAAGCCTTCTCAGCCCCCCTAATACTTACCTGAGCCCCATCTCTATCCAGCGATGTTGCAGGAGAGACTTGGCTGCTGGAGACTCTCCTTCTCATTGGCTGAGACAGCAGCAGAGCTCCATTGGCTCCAGCTGCTGTCAATCAAAGTCAGTGAGCCAATGAGGAGAGGTGGGGGGGGGGGGTTAGATGCAGCTCCCTGAATGAATGCACACAAAAAGCTGTGGCTTGGCTCAGGTGCCCCCATAGCAAGCTGCTTGCTGTGTGGGCACTTGTCAGGAGGGAGGGGCAAGGAAAGCTGAAGAGGGACCCGAGAAGAGGAGGATCTGGGCTGTTCTGTGCAAAACCAACTGCACAGAGTAAGTAAGTATAACATGTTTGGTATTTTCAGGCAAAAAAAACAAGACTTTACAATCACTTTAAGTTATCCTGCTTTGGTTAAACTGTTGTCGAAACTGCTATAACACTCATTCAAGAAATACTCAGGCAAAAAACATGTTGTCTGTGACTGAACCCTGCCTGCAACCTCCCCATACATATTTGCAGTTATTCTATTGCATATAACCTCTTGCATATATCTACCTGCACTGATTTGCCCCTCAATGCATGTGTCTGCCAAGGTCTCTATCGCAGCTGGAAATATCGGTCTGCCTTGGTCTCTCTGACCCTGAGGAAGCCCTGTTGCGAAACGCGTCGGCTTGCTGGGGACCCTAGACCGTCTTATCTAGAGACCGTAACTCCTATTGAGATACACTGTATCAGCATTCCCCATGGGAATATATTTCTACATATGCATTTTTCTTTTATCCAGTTTTTCTATGTAGTTATAGCATATTTTGTTTTTTATCTTTTATATATATATGTCTGTTCAATAAAGAGAGCAATTTTAATTAATTATATGGTGTGATAATTGTGATTATCCTCTCTCCAATTGCCCATACAAAGCCCCATCTTTCTCTTAGTATTTTTTTATGTATAAACCTGTTTGGTATTAAAAAAAAAAAAAAAAACTGTTAACAATCACTTTAAGCTAGGGGTGTGCAAAAACAATCACAAAAGTAAAGGAATTACAAAGAGAATAAAAAAAAAAAAAAATAGGTTATCCTGCTTTAGTTAAACTGCTGTGTGGAAACTGCTATAACACTCATTCAAGAAACACTCAAGCGGAGGGGCGTGGCTTCCGGCGCTGAAGATGGCCGCTTAGATCTTCGGCTCCGCTCGGCCACCCGGGACATCGACCAACTACAGCCTCCACAGCGGGCATAGAAGCCTCTACCCTCTCTATATCACCTCCGTGAACCATGCGGAACAAGAAGGGACCCTCGCAATCCCACAAGTTGGACGGATTCCTCCTTTCCAACTTGGCTGGACTCAGGCAAGATGGCGCCGGCAGGCCCCCGCCACACGCATCTTCCCGGGAAGGGAACCAGCAAGGCAGAGCGCAGCCGCCCAGGCAAGTAGCCAACCCGGACAGCGGGAACTCCTCCGGTTCCTCTACCCCCCCTTCTCCATCCTCGAGGAGCCCGGCGAAGCAGCACCCACGCTGGAGCTCTCCCCCCCCCCCGATCCCTCTCAGCCATGTGGGATGGATCAGGCTGCATCCTCTCCCTCGGAACCCGGAGGCCCAAGTACACTGTCTGCTGACCCCTTCGCTGCCTTCCCAGTGGGAGACCACCCGATCTCTGCCACACTCCTGAAAGGCATGCTTCATTCCCTATGGTCCTCTCTGCACACGGATGTGGTGCAGAGTCTTGCCCAAACAAAGAGGGATGTGCAGCAGCTGGAGGTGAGAGTGGACAATGCTGAATCCTCCATGTCAAAATGCACCCTGTCACTCAATACCCTCATCTCAGCCCATAATGGTCACACGGAGGACATTGATTGGATCAAGGATAAACTTGCGGACTTAGAGGACAGATCCCGGAGAAACAACTTGAAATTAAGGGGAATCCCGGAAACTGTCCAACCCCAACACCTGCGTAAGATGGCTACTCTTCATTTTTTTCATCTATGTTGGACTGTTTGCAGTGATTTAAATATATTCCTTTGTTGGGATAATTTTTCACGACTTTATTTATCACGATTTTTTGGCATCATATTTATATTCATATGTATGGTTTATTGATTTGTTTAAACACATACTCACTTAAAAATATCAATTATTTGGTTATTGCTATATAACTTATTGTTTGTTTATATAGATTCACAGTATATGATATTGCACTAATTAATTGATATACATTTCTACTAGGTTGAGCGCAGCTATTATATTTCACTATATAATTTTGTCACAATATAAAAGTTTAGCAGGGGTCTTCAAACAATGGCCCTCCAGTGGTTCAGGAACTACAATTCCCATCATACCTAGTCATGTCTGTGCATGTCACAGTTTTCTAATGCCTCATGGGACGTGTAGTTCTGCAACAGCTGGAGGGCCGTAGTTTGAGGATCCCTGATATAGAGGTTCTTACACCCAACGGATCCGAGGTGATTGATATAGTCAAACAAAACTACACTTACGAGAGCCTGTTGGCATACAAACAAGGTAATGAATGAATATTTGACCACCATTGGAGCTTGTGGAATATGTGGATTAAGAACCATTAAATGCTTATTGTTATGATTGCACATGTCACTGTTGTAATGTTCCGTTATAAATGTTTAACCGACACTAAACATGGATCAGACCACTAGATGCTCTCTCTTATTTTCCTTCTTATTTCTTGCTCCCAAGTCTTGTTATTCTCTTCACTTTCCTTTACTCTTACTTTTACTTCCATTTCTCGATGGTACGCTCATCATCCTCATGATAACACAATACGTATGAACATGTTACATAGACCAAACGTTTATGGCTGGTTGTTATTCAGTGTTACAAAAAAATTATATAGCTCAAAGGGAGATATATTTGTAAAGGTACCACATCCCGGATATTAATAACACCATTTTGCTTATTTCTTGTTTGATCTCTTTTGAATGGATCAGTGATAGTAATGTACTTCAGTTCACATATTTGTCTAAATGTTCAATTTAAATTATTAAAATATCTGTATTTTAATTTATGTTTTGATTACTTTGTAGTTGTTCCTTTGAATAAGATTGTGTACCCCTGAGGAAGCGGAACATCCCACGAAACATGTCGGGTAGTGGGCTAATATACTCTCCCGAGGAAGATACTTCAGAATTTACCAGGTCCTCTTGGTCTTTTGACACTTCCTTACGGTTTATCACAATCAAATATCATTATATGTTACAACTCTATTGATCTGTGTTTTTATTGGACTGATATATGACTTTATTGTCTTTATAATATGTACCTTTGATTGTTTTTGTTTTTTTTGTCTAATAAAAGTATACGGTTTTACTTAAAATTATACGGATTATCTCCAGAATTACATTTATTATTGGTCATAGACGGTACCTGAAAAATCCCGACCCATGCCCCACACCTCTCTTTGTTTGTCTTTTATGTTATTCACTCTTAATATTATTGTACGCTCCTTCGAGTTCCTTCCATTTGATGTACCAGTTGTATTTTATAATATCTTTTCTAAAAAAAATAAATAAATAAAAACGAATGAAACGAAAAAGTTTAGAGGTAAATAGGAGCAAGAAGAATAAAAACTGATTTAGAGGTAAAAAAAAAAAAAAAGTTGTTTAGAGTTAAATAAGAGCAAGAAGAATGGAAGGGGAAATTGTAAAAAAAAAAAAAAACAGACCAGACATAGGCCCAAGTTATAGAAAGTTTAGGCACCAGTATATCCCCCTCCCCCCCATCCCAATCCTCCCCCCTCCCCCCCCCCCATACCTACCTGAGTCCTCATTCTATCCAGCGCTGTGCCTGTCTGCAGCTCTTCTCTCCTCTCACTTCTGGGTCTCAAAGGCTCTGCTAACGCAGAGGGAGCCATTGGCTCCTGTTGCTGTCAATCAAAGCTAGTGAAAAAGGAGGTGGTGGGCGGGGCTGAGCATCTATAGACACAGACAGCAGGGGGGGGGCGGGAGCGAGCCTGTGCGAATGCCCCAATAGGAAGCAGCTTTCTATGGGGACACACTCACCAGAGAGGAGGAACCAGAAGCACCACCGGTACGTCACTAGCCTGTCACTAGCTTCTGAGCCAATAGCGGGCGAGCGCGCGCCCCCGGAGGCTCGCTCCCGCCCCGGCTCTTTCCCTAACAAGTCCGCGCATGTGACCGGCGGACCCAATGTCCGCCGGTCACTCGTGATCGTCCGCCGTGAAGGGAGAAAGGCAGGCGGCTAATGTAAACAAGCCGCCTGTCATTCTCCCCTGTGTAAAAATGGAGATCATACGGTTATACTATGTAGGACCGTTGATCTCTGTTTTTACACTAGTAGCCACATCCAATCACAGTTAGAAACACGCCCCTAGGACACACTTAACCCCTCTTTCCCCAATAAAGTTAACCCCTTCCCTCCCAGTGTCATTTTTACAGTAACAGTGCATATGTATAGCACTGATTACTGTAGTAATGTCACTGGTAACCCCAAAAGTGTCAAAAATGTCAGTCAAGGGTCCGATCTGTCCGCCGCAATGTCGCAGTCCCGCAAAAAAAAAAATCGCAGATCGCCGCCATTACTCGTTAATAAAAAAAAAACACCAAAAATGACAAAAATCTTTCCCTTTGTTAGTAAACGCAATAACTTTTGCGCAAACCAATAAAAATATGCTTATTGTGATATTTTTTACCAAGCATATGTAGCAGTAAACAAATTGGCCAAAAATGTTAAAAAATTTTGATTTTTAAATTTTTTTTTGGGGGGGGGGAAATTTCATATAAAAAATGTGAAAAATATTGTTATTTTTGCAAAATTGTCGCTCTTTTTTTGTTTATAGCGCATGATCAAAAAATCGCACAGGTGATCAAATACCACCAAAAGAAAGCTCTGTTTGTGGGAAAAAAAGGATGTCAAATTCGTTTAGGTACAGCGTCGCACGACCGCGCAATTGTCCGTTAAAGTCACGCAGTGCCGAATGGCAAAATAGGCCCTGGTCAGGAAGGGGGTAAAATCTCCCGGGGCTTAAGTGGTTAAACTGCCCCACACTACTTTGTGCTTATGCGCAACTGAGAACGCACACGTTGGCTCCGCACGCATATATAAAGGCCAACGAACCCGCATTTTGTTTCGAGTCGGTGGTCGGGGGGGGGGGGGGCAAGGGTTTGGTTGAGTCAGGTGGGCGGTATGGGGCCCCATCATTTCTAACAGTGGTGGTTAAGCTAGGGTTGTGCAACAAAAATCACAAAGTTAAAGAATTACAAAGAGAATGAAAAAAAAAAAAAAACAACAAAAACCAAACTCCACCTTCTCACGTCTGTCTGCCTCTTTATCTAACCTCAAACATTGATTCTTTGTTTCTCAGTAAGTCTTATCTTATTGGTTTGAGTGGTTTGGCTGGTATATATATATATATCTCTATAACAGAAGCAAATCATCCCAAGAACCTTCTATCTTTTAGTTTTACCTTACATTTTTGATGAGAAATGGAGCGCCGTACAAAGCCAGCAATTTTCTGCATCTTCATGGTTTTTATGAGCGTCTCTTCAGTTACATCCTACAATCCGATTCCTTTTGTAATAGAAATCTCTAAATTACTGCAAAATCTGCATCAAAAGCTTAATGATATGGTAAGTTTAAGCCTCAGTGCTCATATGCTGATGCAATGATAATTATTATACTGTATTAATTCAATTATTAATAATAATTTTGGAACAACGTTTCAGTTTTCTTGGTGATAATGCCGTCCAGGTAAACTTCATAAAGAGCAAAAAAAAAATTAGCTGTTTTTTTTTTTTTTTTTACCTTTGCAGCTCCTATCCTATAGATCAGAGGTCTCCAAACTACGGCCCTCCAGTTATTCAGGAACTACAATTCCCATCATGCCTAGTCATGTCTGTGATTGTCAGAGTTTTGCAATGCCTCATGGGACGTGTAGCTCCGCAACAGCTGGAGGGCCGTAGTTGGGGGGGATCCCTGCTAAAGATATTGATTTAGGCTTTCACAGGGCTTTCTTTCAGCGGGAACGCGGGGGAACGCAGTTCCGGCACCTCCAGCACTGAATGTATGCAATTGCAAGGAATGCAACATTGTCTATTGATGCTGGCTGCTGAGGGATCTATTGTTTCTGGTGAAGATCTATTCCTGCAGGAGGGTTTATTGCTGCTTGGGAGGTCTAGTGTGGCTGCTGGGGGATATATTGTCTCTGGAAGAGATCTCATTTTGTGTAGGAGGTCTATTGTTGATGGGGTGGTTCTTATGTTGCTGAGGGGTCAGTTGTTGATGGGAGGGATCTACTCTTTAGAGAGCAGTCTATTGTAGCTGGCTGCTGGAGGGTCTATTGATGTTGTCTGCTGGGAGATCTGTTGTTGCTGCTGGGGACCCATTGTCGCTGGCTGGGTCTATTGCTGCTGGGGGGTCTATTATTGTTGGCTGCAGGGGATCTATTTCACTGCTTTTTTGTTATCAATAAAAAATTCCATACAAATTGCTTAGTACCACAAATGTTACTTGGTTCTGCATTTTCTAAAAGGGATAAAACAAGGAACAGTTCACGGAGGTAGGTAGGGGCCGAGACAAGGGGAAAGTCTGAAAAAGGGAGTTCCTGCACCTATTCTCTGAGAAAAAAAGCCCTGGGCTTTCATGACTAAAAGATAATTCCAAAATAAGACTCCATTCCCACTTGTACAACGCCAAAGTCACACAACTTTGATGCAACTTTGGATGGGAACAACTTGGATGCGACTTTGGTTTTGATCAATGATAATGGACAACTGTTGCACAACTGTCACATGTATAACATTCAGGTACGGCTTCCATGCGACTTTTGAGGGTTTACATTGCAGTCTATGGCACTCAAGTCACATAAAAGTTGGACAAAATTTGTAAAGGAACTTTTCCAAGTTGCTGCAACTATTATTTGAATGGTTGTCATAAAAAAAAATGGGGTGCGACTTGACATGCGACTTTAGTGTCCAAAGTTGCATGACAGGTCATATAAGTGTGAATAGAGAATACCAAGGTGTGACATGCGATTTACAAATCACTCCTAAAGTTGCCTCTAATGTCTTTCTATTGGCACCTTCTTAATAGGTACGATTTCAAGTACTGTAGCGTGATTTGCAAAATTGTTCCTGCACTATTTAATTTGCGATTTCATGTGCGATTTGCAATGACACCTGTGCATGAAATCGTGCAGATGTCGGCAAGCCACAGATGAAATCGCACTGTCCAGCGGCTTTGAAATCGCAATTTCAACGCCAAATTCAGTGGGAATGGAGGCTCATGGTCAGGTTCCAAATGGCTTATTGCAGCACTGCTATGTATTATA
Source organism: Pelophylax lessonae (assembly GCF_965119305.1). Lineage (NCBI taxonomy): Eukaryota > Metazoa > Chordata > Amphibia > Anura > Ranidae > Pelophylax > Pelophylax lessonae. Next base: position 16,381,777 of record NC_138774.1, read on the forward strand.
GAATTGTTTTAATAAAACAGCGTGATATACATTGTATACTTTTTGCTTTTTTTTTTTCATTTTAGAATGTGAATCTGCATGAGACAGAGTCTTGTCCCAAAAGATATGAAATGGTAAGATATGATATTTAATATTATTATTAATATTATTATTATTATTATTATTAATATTATTATTATTATTATTATTATTATTATTATTAATATTATTATTATTATTGTTGTTAATAATAATAATAATAACAACAACAATAATAATAATAATAATATTAATAATAATAAAAACAATAATAATAATACTAATAACAATAATAATAATAATAATAATAATAATAATAATAATAATAATAATAATAATATTGTTATTAGTATTATTATTATTGTTTTTATTATTATTATTATTGTTTTTATTATTATTATTATTGTTATTAGTATTATTATTATTGTTTATTATTATTATTATTATTATTATTATTATTATTATTATTATTACTATTAGTATTATTATTATTGTTATTAGTATTATTATTATTATTATTATTAGTAGTAGTAGTAGTAGTAGTAGTAGTAGTAGTATTATTCTTATCGTTTTTAATATTATTAGTATTATTATTATTATTATTATTATTATTATTGTTTTTATTATTATTATTATTATTATTATTATTATTATTATTAGTAGTAGTATTACTATTATTAATAATAATAGTAAAAAAATAATAATATTATTATTATTATTATTATTATTATTATTATTATTTATGCTATTATTATTATTATTATTGTTATTATTATATAGAATTTATAAAGCACAACATTTTGCACCCAGCTATAAAAAAATAAAGGGAGACAATGCAGATACAAAACAGCTCAGGACCAGAGGGCTAGAAGGGCCCTGCTCAAAGGAGCTTACAATCTAATAGGGAGGGGCAAGTGATACAAAAGGTAATAAATAGGTGGGAATAACTCAATGGAGAAGGCAGAAGAACAATTTTTACTTTCAATATTTTTATTAAAATTTGTAAAAAGATAACAAAAGAACAAAAATAATGAAGGCTGAAGAACAGTTTTTAGCTAATGACGGGACAGCATTCCCTGAAGAATTCATTTTCAGGGATTCGCTAATTAATTTTCCTATTCCAGGCAAAGAACATTTGCTGCAAATGCATAAAAATACAATAAATCACAAAATGCAAAATGTTACAGATCTGAGGTGGCGCTGTCAATATCTACCCTTTTCAAAGCTAACAATAATATTCCAAATATTAGCACATAAAAAAATATAATAAAATGAGCAATCACATTAGTCTAAAAACTGGGTTCATATAAAGTGGGGAAAATAATTATTTGATCCCCTGCAGATTTTGTAAGTTTGCCCACTTACAATGAAATTAAGGGTCTATAATTTGTATCTAATAGGTGTATCTTAACCACTTCTAGACCGGAAGGATTTGCCCCCTTAAAGAGGAAGTAAACCCTCCTCTGACACTTTTACCTATAGGTGATCCTATGATAAGGCTTACCTATAGGTACTGTAAATATCTCCTAAACATGCACCGTTTAGGAGATATTTACCTTACATGCAGCCAGTGACGTCACTGGCGCATGCGCTCTGAAGGAACAGCCGCTGGTGCCGTTTCTTCAGAGCCCCGTGCCGTGACCGTCGGCTCCCGCGCACGTGCGCAGGAGTGACGTCATCGCGGCTCCGGCCAATCAGATGGCCGGATGCCGCGATCCCGGAATACGGGCGACTGGACATGTCGCCCGTCATACGGGTGAGCGGGCGGCATGGCGGGGGCTCGTTCTAAGGTAAGTATTTCATAATGAGCTAGTATGCGATGCATACTAGCTCCTTATGTGTTTCTCTTACAGGTTGCAAAAAAAAAAAAAGTAATATGGGTTTATTATAACCTCTTTAAGGACCAGGCCATTTTTTGCGATTCGGCACTACGTTTCTTTAACGGACAATTGTGCGGTTGTGTGACGCTGTAACTAAATAAAATTGTCAATTTTTTCCCCACAAATAGAACTTTCTTTTGGTGGTATTTGATCACCTGTGCGATTTTTATTTTTTGCGCTATAAACAAAAAAAGAGCGACAATTCTGGAAAGAAAAAAACTAAAACAATACTTTTCACTTTCTACTATATAACATTCCCAAAAAAAATAATAATTTTTTTTTCATCCTTTTAGGCCAATTTGTATTCTGCTACATATTTTTAGTAAAAAAAAAAAAAAAGTCCCAATAAGCGTATATTGATTGGTTTGTGCAAAAGTTATCGCGTCTACAAACTAGGGGAAAGATTTATGTCATTTTTATTTTTTATTTTTTTTACTAGTAATGGAGGCGATCTGCGATTTTTAGTGGGACTGCAATATTGCGGCGGACAGATCGGACACCTAATTGACATTTTTGACACTTTTGGGGGTACCAGTGACATTACTACAGTAATCAGTGCTAAAAATATGCTCTGTCACTGTAATAATGACACTGGCAGGGAAGGGGTTAATCTAGGGGTGATCGAAGGATTTGAGACTAGGGGGTGTTTTCTAACTGTATGGGGGAGGCACCTGTAAAATGACCACAGAGACCTGTGATCCTATATAGAAGGATCACAGGGACTCTGTGATCATTTCAGAGAGAACAATGGTCTGCTGTGTTTACAACAGCAGACTGTCCTTCTCTCTCAGCGGGGAGCGATCGTGAGTGGCCGGCGGTAATCTGAGCCTTGCATTGGAGTCCCCGCTGCCGCGATCATGGGTGCCCGGAGGCAATCGGTGCCGCCGGTCCCGTGGATCGGCATCCCCGCTGCCTAGTGGGGACTGGAGCGCACTGCCGGTGTCGCGCACTCGCCCCCAGGAGCGCTACCGCGGATCGCGCAGCCGAACCAGCCTGCCATAGTATATATGCGGTGGTCGGTCGGCAAGTGGTTAAATGATAGAGACAGAATATCAACCAAAAATCCAGAAAAAAACACATGATAAAAATGTTATAAATTGAGCTGCAGTTCAGTGAGTAAAATAAGTATTTGATCCCCAAGCAAAACAGTAGTAGTAGTGGGGATCGACCGATTATCGGCAAAGCTGATATATTAGGGGCCGATATGCACTTTCCCTGATATATCGTATTTGTCCCCTGAGGTTGCCGATATTGCCGATATTTCAGAAAGTGCTTGTACCGGAGTGATGCCTGCAGCTAGAGGCATCACCCCGGTACCGGCGTCCATAGCCGAGGGTCGGCTGTCTTGTAATGACAACCGTTGCGGCTGAGAAGCATTCCACTGCTCGCCCGAGTCTCCCGTCCCACCGGGAGACCCGGGCAACCAGCCTGCATGGCCACCGAAGAGAAGACCCGATCAAAGCCGCATTCGGCTCTGATCGGGTCTCCATGCAAAAACCCAGAAGTGAAGTCATGTCATCACTTCCGGGTACTGTCTGGCACCAGATTAAAAAAATTACAGCATTCAAAACAGCCAAACTTGGTATTTTGAATGCTTTTAAGTGCAGAGGAGGGGTTTGGGGTCTTTTAGACCCCCAGATCCCTCCACAAAAGTACCTGTGAAAAAAAAAATATATATTTTTTTAAATGTACAAAAATATCGGACAATATAGGCCGATACCGATATGCATTGGCCAAAATATTGGTATCGGCAACGAAAAACCGATATCGGTCGATCACTTACTTAGTAGTTGGTGGAGAAACCCTTGTTGGCAAGGACAGAGGTAAGATGTTTCTTGTAGTTGGGTACCAGGTTTGCACACATCTCAGGAGGGATTTTGGTCCACTCTTCTTTACAGATCTTCTCTAAATCCTTAAGGTTTCTTGGCTGTCGCTTGGCAACTTGGGCCCCTTTCACATGGCTCCGTTCCGTCGACTGAGCCGTGCTGCTCAGCGGGGGATTGATCCGATCCGCCGATCCCCCGCTGAGGAGGCGGATGACAGATTTGTCTCCACTCTGTGTGCAGAGACGGAGGTGTCAGATCCCCGCTCTCCTCTATGGGGAATCGGACCGCCTGTCCGTTCTCATCCGATCCGCCAGACGGATGGAAAATAGGGTTTCCATCTATCCAGATTTGACGGACAGGATCGGATCGGATGTCAGCGGACATGTCTGTGCTGACATCCGAAGCCCCATAGAGATGCATGAGGCATCCGTTCAGATCCGCCTGAAAAACTGACAGGCGGATCTGAACGGTCTGCAAGTGTGAAAGGGGCCTTAAAGTTTCAGCTTCCTCCATACATTTCTTAAGAATTAAGGTTTGGAGACTGGCTACGCCACTCCATGACCTTAATGTGCTTCTTCTTGAGCCACTCCTTTGTTGCTTTGGCGGTATGTTTTGGGTCATTATCATGCTGGAAGACCCATCCACAACCCATCTTCAGTGTTCTGACTGAGGGAAGAAGGTTCTCATTCAAGATTTTACAATACATGGCCCTGTCCATTGGTCCCTCAATGGGGCAAAGTCGACCTGTACCCTTAGCAGAGAAACGGCCCCCAAGCATAATGTTTCCACCTCTGTGCTTGACTATAGGGATGGTGTTCTTAGGGTCATAGCACTTTTCTTCCTCCAAACATGGTGAGTCCTCCTCCTCAAGAAGGCACATGTACAGTCATGCCAATGAACATCTAAATAATTCAGAGATGGATTGGGAGAAAGTGCTGTGGTCAGATGAGACCAAAATTGAGCTCTTTGGCATTAACTCAACTCAACGTGTTTGGGGGAAGAAAAGAGGCTGAAAACACCATCCCTACAGTTAATCACGGAAGTGGAAACATGGTGCTTTGGGGCTGTTTCTCTGCTAAAGGTACAAAGGTGCTAAAGATATAAACCAGGGTTTCTCAACCAGGGTTCTGTGGAACCCTATGGTTCCTCTTGAGATTGCTAGGGGTTCCTTGAGCAATCGGCAATTTCTGCCTGTCAGATAAGTTTCCAATGACACCATTGTTCCTTGTAGCTATCTGTAAGGGTTAATTGTTCCCAATGATGACAAGAATAAGGAACATTCTTCCCACTGACTGTCACACTAATGTGTCATGAGTTGTAGATTTTTTAATTTTTAGCAGGGGTTCCCCGAGACCAAAAATGTATTTCAAGGGTTCCTCTGTGTTGAAAAGGTTGAGAAAGGCTGGTATAAGCCATATATAGAGATGTCACCAGAAGAGAGAATCCAGAATCCAGAGAATGCCTACGGAGAGATCACTCCACCAAAATGTGATACAGTAGGGGGCTTACCGGACGATTATTACCCCGTTTAAGGTGGTTAACCACTTACCGCAAAGTGACGTAGATCTACGTTGGCAAACTTTGCGGTAGTATACCGGGATGATGCCTCTAGCTAGAGGCATCATCCCGGTACCGTGGTTTACAGCCAACGGTCGGCTTTCCGTCGGTAACGACCGATGCGGCTCGGGAGCCGCTTGATCGTTACCCGGGGGGGTGGGAGGGGACGTCCCCCCCCTCCCGCCCCCTTCTGTGACTTTGCTCGGTGCTCCCGTCCCACCGGGAGCCCCGAGCACCCAGCCGGCACGTCCCCCGGCTGGATGGAGTCCCGATCAAAGCCGGAAACGGCTTTGATCGGGTCTCCTAAGACGTAACCCGGAGGCGGCATGCATGACGTCACTTCCGGGTTACTGTGCTGCAAAAGGCGGCAAATTTAAAAAACGGCTGTATGCAAAAACGCCGTTTTCTGCGTTTTGCATACAGGGAAGTGTAGTGGAGTGGTCGAGGGTCTAAAAGACATATTGCTGTCACAAGGGATGTTTACATTGCTTGTGACAGCAATAAAAGTGATCAGATTTTTTTTTTTTTTAAACTGTAATAAAGTTCAAAAAAATAAATAAAATAAATAGAAAAAAAAAAATTTAGCCGCCCCCGTCACCGTTAGCTCGCGCACAAAAAAAAAAACGTATACGGAAGTCGAGCCGCGAATGAAATCGCTGTTCAAACCACACATGTGAGGTATCGCCGCGATCGCCAGAGCGTGGGCAATAATTAAAAAAAAAGATCTACACTCTAAATCTAAACTGGTAACCGTTAAAAAAAATTTAAAGCATCGCCTATTGAGATCTCTATTGACCATAGTTTGTCGCCATCCCACGGGGGGGGCGCAATTTTAAACCGTAACATGTTGGGTATCTATTTACTCGGCATGACATCATCTTTCACAATATACAAAAAAAATTGGCTAACTTTACTGTTTAGTATTTTTTACATGCAGTGAAATGTGAATTTTTCTGAACAAAATGGCGTTTTAAAGACCGCTGCGCAAATACCGCGTGACAAAAAATATTGCAATGACCGACATTTTATTCTTTGCTAAAAAAATATATATAATGTTTGGGGGTTCTAAGTAGTTTTCTAGGAAAAAATACTGGTTTTAACAAAAAGTGTCCGAAATAGGGCTGGGGCTTAAGTGATTAATATGGGCCTTAATAAATGTGTTAAGGCATTGGTTGCAGCCACATTCCTATTGTGGAAATGAATGGGACCTCTATACACACCTGTCAGCAGCCTTCTCCCGCCCAATCTCCAGCACAATAAGCTGGTTTTATTCGTTACATTTAAGATATAGATAGAATAAAGAGATATACCATAGTGTAATCCCATTTTGAACCGAATATTTAATATAAAACCATGCACTTACAAATACTGTAGATGCAACATATGGGCATATGTGTTGCAGCCAGACAGTTCCAGTTGCCAATACCCAAAATGATCACGATGGGCAGCGCATGCTCAGCCCTATGTGTTTCGTCATAGATTATGTCACCAGGGCTTCCGTGTCTATATAAACTATACAAGTTGGCAATACCAATGAGAGAGTGTTAACAGTGCTCAATGCAGATATTGCTATCAATTACATAGGAATCCAGTCTGTGAAAAATCTTCCTGATTAGTGATCAGCCTCTCCCCAACACCTAATCTCACTCAACAAACCATAATGTCTCTCATATTTATGATCAACATATAAAGCTTTTCAGGATTTTACTCACAACCTCTCTCTGATGTCACAATTCCGGCTTCCGTTCCCCTTTAAGGGGTCCGCCAAGCAGCCCACATCAAAAAGAGAAAAGACTCGGTTTGTTTCTTTAAGGCTCCGTTCACATCTAGGCGTTTTGGGGCGTTTTTGGGGCGTTTTTCTGCTCTAGGATCAGCTCTCAAAACGCCCAACAAGACAAATCCTATTCATTTCAATTGCCCCTGTTCACATCTGAGCGTTTTGACGCTGTATACAAAACGCCCAACGCTCAAAAAAGTACATGAGCTTCTTTTTGGGCAGAATACAGGTGTTTTCCATTGATCTCTATTCAATCTAAAAACGCCTGCACAAAAATCGCGGTAAAAATCGCGGTAAAATCGCGGTAAAAAACGCCGCAAAAATCGCGGTAAAATCGTGGGAAAAAAACGCGCGAAAAACGCTACGCTCAGGTGTGAATGTAGCCTAACTGACATCATCTGCAGATGGAAGTTCATTCCGTTGATCAGCAGATGAATGAAACAGAATAGATACTAAAGAAACAATGTTAGTTTGTATATTTCTATTTCCCGCCCAAACAATGTTGTTGATAAACATTGAGCCAGTCAGCTTTTTTTTTATAGCAGCAGCTGCAGGATCTGCTGTGTACCCATCAACTCTGGCTTTGATTAATTCGAGCCGAGAATTGCTGGGGAGTGAGAGGGGGTCCCGGCATCAGAGCAGAAGGACTGGATGTGCTACACAAATCCTGTGTACTATGATGATATTTTTTTATGCAGCATATCCAATGTTTTGAACTAGTTAAAAGATTGGTGTATTCTCCATCTTGACCTAGAAGCTGCAAGGTTGAGACACTCTCCCGATTGTACAGTATTTTATTGTTTTTAGCATTGGTACAAGTTCCCCCCCATGGCAGCTCCCAAATACCCATGCATTTTTGATAGTAGCTTGCCTGTTGGCTTAGCAAATGTCCGGCATTGACTCTCTAGAACCCTCACCTCCCCTTTCCCCATAGAATTCAATGCAATGTGTCCAAAACTTTGGGTTTGCTGAGCATCTTATACAGGGGTACTGAAATAAATTAATGGAGGTCCAAACAGTAAAATTTACTTCCAGCAGAAGTCCAAATCGCATGTTTGTGCAATGTCTCTTATCCTTTCCATTACAGTCCCCTCATTTGATATCACAATCCCATTCTCACATCAGTGTCCTCAGTCTCCTGCACATCGGTCACCCAATTCACATCATTTTCCCCTTTACATTGGTTTCCACTGTCCCCTTCATATCAACCAGCCTCACCACCCCCCCCCCCCCCACCCGCTCAGCACTGCCCCCTCTTTAAATTACCCCCTTAGAACTTGCCTCCTTTCACATCACATCTCCCTTACCACAGCAATGGCCTGCTTCAAATCTTCTACCCCCCACAGCATTGCCCCCATTACATCACATATTTCCCCCACAGCACTGCCCCCCTTCAGATCTCTCTCTACAGCACTGCCCCTTCACATGCCCCCACAGGACTTCATCCTTCACATGCCCCCACAGGACTTTCCCCTTCACATGCCCCCACAGGACTTCTCCCTTCACATGCCCCAACAGAACTTCTCCCCTTTACACCCCCCACAGAACTGCCCCACTTTACATCACTCCCCCACAGCATTGCCCCCTTTACATTTTCCCCAAAATTATTGCCCCCTTTTACATCACCCCTCACAGCAGCCCTTTACATCTCTCCACCACAGCACTTGCCCCCCTTTACATCTGCCCCAACAGCACTGCATCATTACATCACCCCCCCCCCCTCACACACACATACACACACAGAGCACTGCCCCCTACAAATCTACTTCCCTACCAGTACTGCCCCCTTCACATCCCCCCTCCACAAGACTGCTCCCTTTACACCTCCCTCCCAGCACTGCCCTACTTTACATCTCTCCCCCCGAAGCATTGCCCCTCTTTACATCTTCCCCCAAAGTATTGCCCCCCTTTACATCACCCCCCACAGCCCCCCATTCTCCCTACCACAGCACTTGCCCCACTTTACATCTCCCCAACAGCACTGCCCCACTTTACTTCATTTCCCCACAGCATTGTCCCCCTTTACATCTTCACCCAAAGTATTGCCCCCCTTTACATCTCTCACTCCTCATAGCCCCCCTTTACAACTCCCCACCACAGCACTTGTCCCCCCTTTACATCTCCCCACCACATCACTGCCCCTTCACATTACCCCCCCCCCCCACACACACATACACCCTACAAATCTACTTCCTTACCAGCACTGCCCCTTCACATCCCCACCACAGAAATGCTACTTTTACATCTTCCTCCCAGCATTGCTCCACTTTCCATCTCTCCCACACATCATTGCCCCCTTTACATCTTCCGCCACAGTATCGCCCCCCTTTACATCTCCCCCTTTACATATCCCCCCACATCATTGCCCCTTTTACTTCACCCCCCCCCCCCACACACACACACACACAGCACTGCCCCCTATAAATCAACTTCCCTACCAGCACTGCCCCCTTCATATCCAAACCACAGAAATGCTCCCTTTACAACTCTCTCCTAGAACTGCCCTACTTTACATCTCTCCCCCACAGCATTGCCCCCTTTAAATTTTCTCCCAAAATATTGCCCCCCTTTATATCTCTTACTCCCACAGCCCCTTTTACATCTCTCCCCCACAGCATTGCCCCCCTTTACATCTTCCCCCAAAGTATTGCCCCCTTTACATCTCCACCCACAGCATTGACCCCTTTACATCTTCCCCCAAAGTATTGCCCCCCCTTTACATCTCTTACCCCCACAGCCCCTTTTACATCTCCCCACCACAGCACTTGCATCCCCTTTACATCTCCCACCACAGCGCTGCCCCCTTTACATCAACCCCCCCCCCCCACACACACACACACACACACACTCACAAACACAGCACTGCCCCCTAAAAATCAACTTCCCTCCCAGCACTGCCCGGTTTACATCTCCCCCCACAGCATTGCCCGCCTTTTACATCTTTAACCCCCCACAGCCCCCCTTTACATCTCCCCACCACAGCACTTGCCCCTCCATTTACATCTCTCATCCCCCCCCCTCAGCACCGCCCCCTTTACATCCCCCCCACCACACACAGCACTGGCCCCCTAGAAATCTACTTCCACTGCATTCTTTAAATCCCCCCACTTGCCTCTTTACATTACCCTCCACCACAGCACTGCTCCCTTTTCACATCCCCCACCACAATGATGTGCCCCACCCCCTTCAAATCACACCTCCATCCCTCCCCCACACAAACACAGCACTGCCACCTTCTCATTACCCCCAGCCTTCCCTCCACAGCATGTCAGCCAAGACCTACCTCTCTCATTGCTATCCCCAGCCTCCTGCTCTCCATGCAGCCTTGAGAATGACAGCAGTGGAGGCCGGAATGAAGGAAGGCTCCTAAATGACGCAACTGCTGGTCCGGATGGGACAGTGGGTCGGTCCGCATGCCGCCCGTGGTCCCCCATTTAGTGATGTCTGATCTAAGAGGGTGGCTCAGTAAGCTCATAGTGAACTCAATTTTGCTGGATTTGCTCATCGCTTTTCCTATCCACGCAGAGGACATTAAAGGAGAATGCAATATAATTGTGTAATTTTCTGGTAGACCCCTCATGTCAATAAAAGAAAATCATTTCATACGTTTTCTATTTTTTGTTCAGGAAAATAAAAAGTCTTGTGTCGGAACCTTCCTGGATATATACCAAAATACTACTAGGAATTTTGGCAAGAAGCTTCACGATTATACCGAGATATATAATATCACTGAAAACATAGATGACTGTGTGGATAGACTCAGGGAGGAGTGCAAAGGTGTACAGGTGAGAACAAGTTGCTATGTATCAAAATTGAACTTCAGACAAAACTTTATGCTAGTTTTAAAGAAAGTGGGAAAAGGTAAGAAACTCTGTAAGGATTGTATTGCTAAAGTTCATTGTCAGTCATATTGCATGTTGTCCAGGAATGCAGATCCTCAATATTCGCAATGAACAGCAATCCACCGAATAGGGAGGAGCTAGGTTCAGATCATACCCAGCAGTTTGACAGAATCTTGTGGGAAACTGTCACATGATTGCATCCCTGCTGCCAAAATTACACTATATTACCAAAAGTATTGGGATGGGACACCTACCTTTAAACGCACATGAACTTCAATGGCATCCCAGTCTTAGTCCATAGGGTTCAATATTGGGTTGGCCCACCCGTTGCAGCTAAAACAGCTTCAACTCTTCTGGGAAGGCTGTCCACAAGGTTTAGAAGTGTGTCTATGGGAATGTTTGACCATTCTTCCAGAAGCGTATTTGTGAGGTCAGGCACTGATGTCGAACGAGAAGACCTGGCTCACAGTCTCTGCTCTAATTCATCCCAAAGGTGTTCTATTTGGTTGAGGTCAGGATTTTATGCAGGTCAGTCAGGTCACTCATCCATGTCTTTATGGACCTTGCTTTGTGCACTGGTGCGCAGTCATGTTGGAACAGGAAGGGGCCATCCCCAAACTCCTCCCACAAAGTTGGGAGCATGAAATTGTCCAAAATGTCTTGGTATGCTGACGCCTTAAGGCTTCCCTTCACTGGAACAAAGGGGCCAAGCCCAATCCCTGAAAAACAGCCCCCACACCATAATCCCCCCTCCACCAAATGATTTGGACCAGTGCACAAAGCAAGGTCCACAAAGACATGGATGAGTGAGTTTGAGGTGGGGGTACTTGACTTGCCTGACCTCAACTCAATAGAACACCTTTGGGATGAATTAGAGTGCAGACTGTGAGACAGGTCTTCTCTCCCACATCAGTGCCTGACCTCACAAATGCCCTTCTGGAAGAATGGTCAAACATTCCCATAGACACACTCCTAAACCTTGTGGACAGCCTTCCCAGAAGAGTTGAAGCTGTTATAGCTGCAAGGGGTGGGCCAACTCAATATTGAACCCTACGTACTAAGACTAGGATGCCATTAAAGTTCATGTGCGTGTAAAGGCAGGCGTCCCAATACTTTTGGTAATATAGTATAGTTGTAGCCGGCGCAGTCTTTGTCCTGCAGCAGCATGTAAGCAAAGGGGAGAGGATGCTGGTGACATCAGTGACCTAATTTGCCATATTTGGTCAATGTCACTCAATGCGGGCATGTGACCATATAAGGACAATGATGACTCCAGCATCCCCTCCTCTTTTTTCTACATGCAGTTGCTGGATGGCGGATGCCCGGAACGCAGTTGATTCAGTGGCAGTGGGTGGAAATAATAGCTTCCACCTTTGTTCGGCTTGAACCCAATGTTGTATAGTGTCATTTAATTTATAATATAGTTATTTATTTTTCTTTCATACAATTTTTGTGCTGCTCACATTTATTTCTGGGGCAATTTTTGTCAATATTCTGACTGAGTGATTTTTCTCTTCCTCTCTGAGTTTGGGTAGAAACCTTAACTTTGAAAGTTACAGGTGACTAACTGACATATCAACATGGATGTTGCATCACTTCCTTAACTACCTTCCACCGCATAGACAAATAATGGAGGGCGGGATGCTGATAGCGCGTGGGCCAATCAGCGGCATCTCCTTACAGGGGAGATCTGCACAGATAATCAGGGCACTGACTTTTAGTGCAGCCCCAACGATATCCAGCATTGATGCCACTCTGTGCCTATCTGTGATGCCAATCTGTGCCCATCAGTGATACCAATTTGTGCCCATCAGTGATGCAAGTCATTGCTGCCTTTCAGTGCCTATCAGTGCGTGCTTCTCAGTGCTGCCCATCAGTGCCACATATTATTGCCTATAAGTGCCGCCTCATCGGTTCCCATCAGTGCTGCCTATCAGTGCTCATCAGTGCTGCATATTAGTGCCACTCCATCAGAGCCCTTCAGTGCCACCTCATTAGTGCCGCCTCATCGGTGACCCTCAGTGCAGCCTCATCAGCGCACATCAGTAAAGGAGAAAAATAGAGTTTTTGTAAGAACTTACTGTAAAGTCTTTTCTCTGAGTCCTCTGACAGTCGCAGCCCGTTCGGTATAACTTCACGAGTGGGTAATGGCGCCCTCTGCAGGAGTAAGCTAGGCAGTGAAAGGTAAATAAAAAAACTTCACACTTAGAAACACCTCTAGGGGGACGTCCCTCAGCCATTATCCTGACACAGTTTGCACTGTTCTCCAGTTTCGTAGCAAGCAGTACCGGAAGGCATCAACCCCAAAGAAAAAACTAGAGGGGCAGGGGCTGCGACTGTCAGAGGACTCAGAGAAAAGAGTTTTACCATAAGTGCTTACAAAAACTCTATTTTCTCTTATGTCCTCTGACAGTCACAGCCCATTCAGTATACCTTCACCAGTGGGACGTCCCAAAGCAGTGCAGGTGTGAGGGGAGGGAAGACGCAATCTACTGAAAAGGTAACGTGTCAACCAGGCCAGAGAAAAAAACCGACCCAACAGGGCAACAGAAGCTCAACAGGAGCTAACCCAGAACAAAAAACACCCCAGAAAAGAGACGTAACAACACATCTCTTAAAACAACTGCCACACTCAAAACCTTGCGGCCAAAGGAAGCATCCGAGGGTGCCATCACATCAAGTTTGTAAAATTTTGTGAAAGTGTGAACAGACGACCAGGTCGCTGCTTTGCACACCTGAGCCACAGAAGCCTGATGGCGAAAAGCCCAAGAGACACTGACAGCTCTAGTAGAATGTGCCCTTACAGGAAAAGGAGGAACCTGACCCTTGATCGAATAGGCCAGAACAATCGTCTGTCTGATCCATTTAGAAAAGGTTGCCGCAGACGCAGCCGAACCCTTCCAAGGTCCCTCAGGAAGGACAAACAGGGAATCAGACTTCCTAAAAGACTCCGTGGCAGATAGGTAAACCCTGACCACCTCCAAAGAATGTAAGGCAAATTCCTTGGGATGCTTGGATTTCGCACAAAGCGAAGGTAAGACAATATCTTCGTTGAGGTGGAAAGCAGATACCACCTTGGGAAGAAAAGATTGATTGGGTCTCAAGACCACTTTATCCCTATGAACAACCAGATAAGGCGAGCGGCAAGACAGAGCCGCCAACTCAGACACTCTGTGAGCACAGGTGACAGTCACCAGAAAGGCAACTTTCTGGGACAACACAGGCAGAGGTATTTCTCTGATGTTCTCAAATGGAGGCCGTTGCAAAATGGACAAAACCAAATTCAGGTCCCATGGAGGCAAAGGAGCCTTCCTCAGGAGAGCCAGGTGACCCATCCCCTTGAATAAAGGTGCGAATCAAGGAATTAGTCGCCAAGGGACGCTGGAAGAAAATGGCTAAGGCCGACAACTGACCTTTTATCATGGCCAGCGCCAAGCGCCGATCCACACCATCCTGCAGGAAGGCCAAAATCCTTGCCACTGAGAAGGAACGTGGATGAAACCCTTTGCGATTCACACCAGGCAATATACGCCTTACAGGTACGATGGTAAATCTTCCTGGAGGTAGCTTTCCGAGCCTTCAGTAAAGTAGGAATGACAGTATTCGGGATACTTGTCTCTCAAAACTTGGCTTTCAACAGCCACGCCATTAAAGCCAGAGACTGTAAAGCATGATGGAAGATCGGCCCTTGAGACAGTGGATCATCTCTCAGCAGAATCCACCAGGGAGGCTGGACAACCATCTGCACAATGTCTGCGTACCACGACAGAAGCAGCCAGTCTGGGGCCACCAGAATTACCTGCACCAGGTTCCTGCGGAGGAACCTGGATAACAGTTTCAGAGGGAAGGCATGAATCAGCCGATACTGGTGCCAGGGCACCACCAACGCATCCGTGGCGTCCGCCAGAGGATCGCGGGTTCTGGCCACAAACCTTCCACCTTTTTGTTGAGACGGGACGCAAAAAGATCCACGTCCGGAGTCCCCCACTGGGCACACAGACTCCGGATGCAGGGACCATTCCCCCTTGTCCAGGGACTGGGGACTCAGATAGTCCGCCTGCCAGTTTTCCACACCCAGAATGTGAACAGCCTAAATCGCAGGAACGTGCATCTCGGCCCAAGACAGGATCTAGGCCACTTCCTTGGCCGCCCGGGCACTCTTGGTGCCAGCTTGGTGATTGATGTAAGCCACCGCCATGGCGTTATCCGACTGAACACGAACCTGGCGACCCTGTAGCCGAGTTGTCCAATTGAACAAACATAGCTTGATTGCCCGGCTCCAAGATGTTTATCAGTAAGGAGGATTCCTCCGCCGACCACGTCCCCTGGGCACAAAGTGCGTCCAGAACTCCACCCCAGCCCAACAGGCTGGCATCCGTGGTTATCACCGTCCACAGTAGAGGCTGAAAAGACGCCTTGTGTCAGAGCTGGTGACGGGAGCCATGACGAAAGGTTCGTTTTTGTGAGGTGTGATATCCTCCTGTCCAACGACTGAGGTTTTCTGTCCCACCTGGCAAGATGTTCTGCTTGCAGAGTTCTCGTGTGAAACTGAGCGCACGGGATGGCTTTGAAAGCTGAAACCATCAGACCCAGAGACCGCATGCAGGCCCGAAGAGAGGAGAGATAGTTATCCCTGAGAGACCTGATCTCGCCCTGTAGGGTCCGAAGTTTCTCCTCCAGGAGAAAAACCTTTGCTTGAGCAGAGTCCAAGACCATCCCTGGGTAATTGAGGCAAACTAACGGGGTCAGAGCCGACTTCTGAAAGTTGATGGTCCACCCAAACTCCTGGAGCGTCTGAACCGTGACTGTCAGATCGCTTGCCAAAGTGGCACATGAGCTCATCCTTAACAGGAGGTCGTCCAGATAACCAAGGACCGCAATCCCTTTCCTGCGCAGCAAAGCCAGCACCGGAGCCAAAACCTTGGTGAATACCCTGGGAGCCGAAGCGAGACCGAAGGTTAATGCCACAAACTGAAAATGCTCCTCTGCCACTGCGAAGCGGAGATACCGCTGATAACCCTCAAAGACAGGAATGTGCAGATACGCATCCTTTAAGTCGATGGAGGCCAGAAAGTTCCCGCATAAAGCGGTTTAGTGACGTTAGGTTCAGAATTGGACACATCTTGCCCTCCTTCCTGGGCACCTTGAACCGGTTGGAATAGAACCCGCAAAACCTGTCCCACTAAGGGTCTGGTACAATGACTCCTTGGGTGAGAAGGTCTTGCACTGCCCCTTCGAGATCTCTTAAACGATCTGGATTCAGACAGAGATTTGATGTGCGCCCCCAGCGGGGGCAGAGAGGTAGGGCCGCACAAAACGGCCAGGAGGGGGGATATTACAGAGACCACCTATTCTGCCATCCCCCAGGAGTGGGTCCACATAACACCCCACAGACAACTGTCCAAGGGACACAGGGGTAGCATCACTCACCGTTCCACGGATAGTGGGCTCCGCTCCGATACGGAACACCTCCCACCCTGAGTGGGGGTGCCGTCAGCCAGGAAGGGATGCTAGCAACACACGGACGTTCCGAAGTTGAGACAACCCGGCGAAGATGGATCTCCCCAGGCTCGTCCCCGCCCTCAGGGGCACTGTCGTTGCTAGGCCTGGGCGCACCAATGACCTGCGACGCTCGTTGGCATGCTGTGACTCCATAAGGATCTAGATTATCCAATGCGAGGCCCAGCTCTGCTGTCGCTTGTAGTCCTCCAGGGATCCCCCTCAGTGGTGGGATTCAAAAATTTTAGTAACCAGTTCCGACTTTCCCAGCAGAATGACCAGCGTGCCCCCTTTCAATGCACAGTGACCAGCGTGCCCCCCTTTCAAAGCTCAGTGACCTTCATTTCAGTCCCCGGCTCCCCGCGTGTCCGAGTCTTCAGTCCTCCTGCGGCGCCTCCTTCTCGTCCAATGGCACGGCGTTTGCCTTTGGGCCAATCAGGAAGCGGGAGGACCCGCTCCCTGATTGGCCAGGAGGAGGATCCGTGTGACAATAGCGAATTCTCATTCGCTATTGTCACAGAATGGGCGGGTCGGGGCGCACTGCTCTGATCCCTGGCCACCACGTCTGCGGCTGAGTGGTTCGAGCGCGGGACATTCAATTGTACTGCGCTCGGACGCGCAGAGGGATTCAGCCGGTTCTGCGAACTTGCAGAAAGTTAGTAACCGGTTCTATGGAACCGGTGCGAAACGGATGAATCCCACCACTGATCCCCCTGACTAACTAGTGATACAGAGTGCAGAGTTCAAGGGTGCACTGCAGTGATTAACCATATTGTTAAAGAGTTGGGGTCCCATCTAGGATATGGCACTTCCACCTGGCTGGTTGTTGGTGGTTCTCTCATGAGCTAGGTCCCCTGGGGGAAAGTCTAAAATGTTGCAACGCCAGATGGGGCGCAGGTGAGGACAGGGTCGATTATAGTCCAAGTGTTCCTTAACCACTTGCCTACCGGGCACTAATACCCCCTCTTCCTGCCCAGGCCAATTTTCAGCTTTCAGTGCTCTCACACTTTGAATGACAATTGCGCCGTCATGCAACCTGTACCCATATGACATTTTAATCCTTTTTTTCACACAAATAGAGATTTCTTTTGGTGAAATTTAATCACCACTGTTTTTTTTTTATTTTTTGCTAAACAAACAAAAAAAGACTTTTGCAAAAACTTTTTTTTTTATAGTTTGTTATAAAGTTTTGCAAACAGATAATTTTTCTCCTTCACTGATGTGCACAGATGAAGTTGCACTGATAGCCACTGATAGGCGGCACTGATGAGCACTGATGAGGCGGCACTGGTGGGCACTGATCAGGATGCATTGATGAGGCTGCACTGATGGGTGGCTCTGATGGGCACTTATTGGTGGCAATGATGGGCACTGATAGGCAGCACAATGAGATGGCACTGATAGGTGGCACTGATGGGCACTGATAGGCAGCACTGATAAGAGACACTGATTATGAGGCACTGATTAGTAGCACTGATGGGCATTGATGGGCACTGATGAGACGGCACTGATGGGCACTGATCAGAATACATTGATGAGGCTGCACGGATGGGTGGCTCTGATGGACACTTATGGGTGGCAATGATGGGCACTGATAGGTGACACAAAGAGATGGCACTGATAGGTGGCACTGATGGGCACTGATAGGCAGCACTGATAAGAGAGACTGATCATGAGGCACTGATTAGTAGCACTGATGGGCACTGATTGTCAGTACTGATGGGCACTGATAGAAGGCACTGGTCGACACTCATTAGCAGCACTGCAGGGCACTGATTGGCAGCACTGTTGTGCACTGTGTGGGACAGATGTTCCTCTAATAGGAGTCGGTTAATGGCTTTCTTCTTTTCTTCACGCTGATAGTGTGAGGGGAAAAAAATGCTGATATCTGGCTACTTTTTACTGACAGCTGATTATGTGGTAAAGGCCCCGCTGTGATTGGCCCTTTACCCGATCTGTGAGTCCAGAGGATAGAGTGCGCCACCCGCATGAGAACAGGAGGACCTCCATGTACATCTCCTGGCATTTTAGGCCCGTTCTGTAGCCATCATTCTGCTATAGTGCGGGTGTCAAGAGGTAAAGGACACCCAAAGACCTCCTGCAGGTGGCATTGTTGAATTTGCATTGTTAAAATTGTTCTTTTTATGTTATTTATTCATTTACAAAAAAAAAAGGCTGCTGTGGCCATTTAACCGCTTGCCAACCGCTGTAGTTTTACCACAGGTCGGCTCTGTCCCGCAAAATGAAGTACCTGTACGTCGCTTCATGGGACCGCTAGTAGGGGTGCGCGCGCCCCCATTGGTCACAAGGGGAGCCAATCAGTGGGTCCGGCGGCTGTGATTGCCGCTGGGCACCCGCGAACGCTCCCCGTGGAGACAGAACGGTGGTCTGCCATTGTAAACACAGCTGACCGCTGTTCTGTCAGTGATGAACACAGGTCTCTGTGTTCATTCAGCAAGCCCCCCCCCCCACACAGTTAGAAAGCACCCCCTAGGGAGAACCTTCTCTCTGAAGGGGAGCGATCGCGGGTGCCCGGTGGCAAACGCGGCTGCCGGCCCCGTGGATCGGCATCCCCACTGCCTAATGCGGCGCGCTCGCCCCCAGGAGCGCTCCCGCTGATCGCCATACAGGTATGGCAATTCACACAGCCGAGCTAGCCTGCCGCAGTATATATGCGGCGGGCAGTCGGCAAGTGGTTAACCACTTCAGCCCCGGAAGATTTGGCTGCTCAAAGACCAGGCCCTATTTTGCGATTCGGCACTTCGTGACTTTAACGGACAATTGCGCGGTCGTGCGATGCTGTACTCAGAAAAAAATTGACGTCCTTTTTTTCCCACAAACAGAGCTTTCTTTTGGTGCTATTTGATCACCTGTGCGATTTTTATTTTTTGCGCTATAAACAAAAAAGTGTGACAATTTTGAAAAAATAACAATATTTTTCACATTTTTTTATATGAAATTCTAAAAAAAAAAAGTAAAAATCAAAATTTTTTAACATTTTATGCCAATTTGTTTTCTGCTACATATTTTTGGTAAAAAAAATAGCAATAAGCGTATTTTGATTGGTTTGTGCAAAAGTTATTGCGTTTACTAACTACGGGAAAGATTTATGTCATTTTTATTGTTTTTTTTTTTTAACGAGTAATGGCGGCGATCTGCGATTTTTTTTTTTTGCAGGACTGCGACATTGCGGTTGACAGATCGGACCCCTAACTGACATTTTTTACACTTTTGGGGGTACCAGTGACATTACTACAGTAATCAGTGTTAAAAATATGCATTGTTACTGTAAAAATGACACTGGCAGGGAAGGGGTTAAATTTATTGGTGATCAAGGGGTTAAGTGTGTCCCTAGGGGGTGATTCTAACTGTCAGGGGGCGTGGCTAGTGAAGTAATCACAGAGACATACGATCCTACATACATGGGTGTGCGCAGCCCATTGCATTGTGTGCTCCCCAAATCTCAAGCACACATGCATGTGTGTGTCTACATGTATATGGCCCGGGTGCATTCATTTCCCTGCTGCCACAATGAAAGAGAAGTGCTTAAGCACTTCTCTTATGGCTGAGCTGGTAAGAGTGGGATCTTTCCCATCTCTCTGCTGGCACACAGAGCAATAATGCTAATGTGCACTAGGTGATTAGGGTGTGCCCAGGCACACCCGGCACACCCTGTGCGCACGCCTATGCCTACATAGCAGGATCGCATATCCTTTGTCATTACTTCAGGGAGAATGACAGACGGATGTGTTTACATCAGCTGTCTGTCTTTCTGCCTCTCCTGTGGGAGATCGCGAGTGGCCGGCAGACATTGGAGCCGCCGGTCACACGCGCTGGCAAGGCAGGGAACGAGCGGAGGCGGGAGTACGCGCTCGCCCCCTACAGGCACTTTGGCAAGCGACGTAGGTCTACGTCACTTTGCCTGTATGCGGCTGAGTGTCGCAGTAAATAGTCGTTACGCAGTCGGCAGGTGGTTAAAGTAACGCAGTGCCAAATCACAAATAATGCCCTGGTCATTAAGGGGGGTAAATCCTTCCGGTCCAAAAGTGGTTAAACCCATGTCACGCAGTTTTGTGTCTTTATTATAAATTGGAGGTCCGATGGTTGACGAATGCTTTAGTCATGACGTATTTTTAATTATGGGCCGTTCTAGTGTAAAAAAATGGACAGAAATGTTGCCTATGGTCATTTATAATGTATTGCTACATTGTGTCTTTCAGGTGCACAGCGCAACATGCAAAACATTTACATGTCAGAAAAATATTGCTGAGTTTGTGGAGAGTTTCTCTGAATTCTCACACTGTATGGGGCCATTAAGGGTGTGTTGTAACCATGCACTCAACCAAGAATACGATCATGGCAGTGAAGAGTACGATCCAGACAGAGATGGTCCCATCTGTGGCAAGCATTAGAATTCGCAAAGCATTACCTGGCTGTCCAATGCAAAACAACGCTGGAGAAAATTCATCCAAAAAACCACCTGCGCCTTGCAGTCTTGCAAACTAACATTGTTGGGTATTCAATCAAATTATTGAATTTATTTTCCCCTCTTTAACCACTTTACCACCGGAGGATTTTGCTGTCTTACGTCTGGGCCACTTTTTGCGATTCGGCGCTGTCCGACTTTAACTGACAATTGCGCGGTCGTGCGGCGCCGTACCCAAATGAAATTGACGTATTTTTTTTCCCCACAAACAGAGCTTTCTTTTGGTGGTATTTGATCACCTGTGCGATTTTTACTTTTTGCGCTATAAACAAAAAAACAGCGTACATTTTGAAAAATTAACAATATTTTTCACATTTTTTTATATGAAATTCCCCCCCAAAAAAATGTAAAAATCTAATTTTTTTTAAATTTTTGGCCAATTTGTTTTCTGCTACATATGTTTGGTAAAAAAAAAAATCACAATAAGTGTATTTTGATTGGTTTGCGCAAAAGTTATTGCGTTTACTAACTAAGGGAAAGATTTTTGTCATTTTTGGTGTTTTTTTTTTAACGAGTAATGGCGGTGATCTGCGATTTTTTTTGCGGGACTGCGACATTGCGGCGGACAGATCGGACCCCTGACTGACATTTTTAACACTTTTGGGGGTACCAGTGACATTACTATAGTAATCAGTGCTATACATATGCACTGTTACTGTAAAAATGACACTGGCAGGGAAGGGGTTAATTTTATTGGAGAGGGAGGGGTTAATGTATGCCTGGTGCTTACTGACATGTGTGGGGGGAGGTGACTGTGTGACACAAGGACAGATCGAGGATTCAGCTATGCTGAACCCTGCAATCTGTCACTGTCTGTCCCTTCGGAGATCCGCCCACTTGTGTTTACACAAGTGGGCGGATCTCCACACTCGATTCCCAGACGATTGGGGAAGAGCAGCAGCGATCGCCGCCGCTCCTCCCCTGGCCTGACTCCCGCTGTGACTGAGTACAGCGGGAGCGAGCCTCCGGCGGCGCGCATGCGCCGCCTAGAAGGGGGAGGGTCTGCCGACGTAGGTCTACGTCGTAGGCCACTTTGCCGCTGTAGTATCAACGTGAGCAGCGGTAAAGTGGTTAATGTCTCCATGATATGGGCAATTTCTTATCTCTTCTCAATGACCAATAATCAGCCCTACTCATCCTTGGCCCAATATAAACCTTGATATAAACGAAAGAAAATGACTGCGCTCAGTGTAAGAACAGCAAAACCACACACAGTGTGACAGCAAATGCCGGAATACTAGACAAAAAACAACTACATACTCACCATAAAGTGCACTATCACTTTAGATAAAACTACATATAAACACAATAAAGTGCACTATCACTATAAACAATAAAGAAAAAAAAAATACAAAAAAGTGCATATATACATAATATATATATATATATATATATATATATATATATATATATATAAACACAATAAAGTGCACTATCACATTAACCACTTTAAGACCGGGAGGATTTGCCCCCTAATGACCAGGCCCTATTTTACGATTCGGCACTGCGTTATTTTAATGGACAATTGCACGGTCGTGCGACGCTGTACTCAAATAAAAGTTATGTCCTTTTTTTTCCCACAAACAGAGCTTTCTTTTGGTGGTATTTGATCACCTGTGCGATTTTTACTTTTTGCGCTATAAACAAAAATAGAGCGTCAATTCTGAAAACAAAAAACAATATTTTTCACTTTCTGCTATATAACATTCTCAAAAAAAAAAAATGTAAAAATCAAAATTTTTTAACATTTTGGGCCGATTTGTATTCTGCTACCTATTTTTTGGTAAAAAAAAAAAAACGCAATAAGCGTATTTTGATTGGTTTGCGCAAAAGTTATCGCGTCTACTAACTACGGAAAAGATTTATGTCATTTTTATTGTTTTTTTTTTTTTTACTGGTAATGGCGGCGATCTGCGATTTTTAGCGGGACTGCGACATTGCGGCGGACAGATCGGACCCCGGACTGACATTTTTGACACTTTTGGGGTTACCAGTGACATTACTACAGTAATCAGTGCTAAAAATATGCATTGTTACTGTAATAATGACACTGGCAGGGAAGGGGTTAACATTGTGGGTGATCAATGGGTTAAATGTGAGCATAGGGGAGTGATTTTAACTGTGGGGGGGCGTGGCTTCTGAAATGACCATAGAGACATGTGATCCTATATAGAAGGATCACATGATCTCTATGATCATCCCAGGGAGAAGGACGGACAGATGTGTTTACAACAGCCGACCGTTCTTCTCTCTCAGCGGGGGGGCGATCGCGGGTGTCAGGCGGCAATCAGAGCCACCTGACCCGTGCATCGGCTTCCCCGCCGCGTGCTCGCCCCCTAGCTTACAGCGCGCGACCGATGTAGGTCAATGTCGGTTTGTGCAGGAGAGCCACCCTGCCGCAGGAAATTTGCAATGGGTGGTCGGGAAGTGGTTAAATAATAAAATTCCATAAAGTGCCATAAATGTCACAGACAGTGCGCTCGCGTGCACAATGACGTCACTAGATAAAAGTAGTGGAAAAGATACCATATACACTATATTGTCAAAAGTATTGGAACGCCTGCCTTTACTAGACATGTGCATGACGAAAAAAAATTGTTTTGTTTCATTTAGATTAGTTAACCACTTGCTGACCGCCCACACGTCGCTCTTCAGGGGGCGATTCGCAAGGGGGGAAGTTGATCTGCGGGGCATCCGCGATCACTCACTGGGAAGGCAGAACGGCGGTCTGCTGTTGTACACACGGCAGACTGTTGTCATCACAGAGCTCCTGTGTTCCTCTTATTTAGGAACACAGGTCCCTGTGTTGATCCAACAAGCCCATCCCCCTCACAGTTAGAAAACACCCCCTAGGTTCACATTTAAACCTTTGATCGCCCCTGGTTTAACCCCTTCCCTGCCAGTGTCATTATTACAGTGACAGTGCATATTTTTAGCACTGATTACTGTAGTAATGTCAGTGGTCCCCCCAAAAATGTCAAAAATGTCAGTTAGGGGTCCGATCGGTCCGCCGCAATGTCGCAGTCCCGCTAAAAGTCGCAGATCGCCATTACTAGTTTAAAAATTAATAAATAAATAAAACTGAAATAAATCTTTCCCCTAGTTTGACGCGATAAGTTTTGCGCAAACCAATCAAAATACGCTTATTGGGATTTTTTTATTACCAAAAATTTGTAGCAGAAAACAAATTGGCCTAAAATTATGAAAAAAATTAGATTTTAACTTTAACTTTTTGGGGAATGTTATATAGCAGAAAGTGAAAAATATTGTTTTTTTTTTGTTTTTTTCAGAATTATTGCTCTTTTTTTGTTTATAGCGCAAAAAATAAAAATCGCACAGGTGATCAAATACCACCGAAAGAAATCTCTATTTGTGGGAAAAAAGGACATCGATTTTATTTGGGTACAGCATCACACGACCGCACAATTGTTAAAGTGACGCAGTGCTGAAATGCAAAAAATGGCCTGGTCATTAAGGGGGGTAAATGTGGTTAAGTAGCACTAGACAAAATGAAACCACTTCCAGACCGCCCGCCGCAGTTTTACGTTGTTAATTTGACATTAAATACCGGGGTTATGGCAGCAGATAGATGCCATAACCCCAGGATTTTTTTACTGGGCGGTCCTTTTTCTCATAAATGTGGTCCCAGCAGTGGATTCCCCACAGGATCACTTTTTATGGGCAGTGGGAGAGGTGCCCCCCCCCCCCCCCCTCCTCTGCTTCCTGGACCTTTCCTCCGCTTACTGGAGCGTTGGTAGCGGGGAAAATGATCCGGTCCTTTCCCCTCCTAGGCAGGAAGTCGAGTGAGGACAAGCTGGTCCCCACTCCACTCTATGGCCTTGGAGGACCGGAGGAACGTCATACGTCACTTCCTTTCAACAGCCTTAAAGGGCCCATTTTTTTTCGTGATGAAAAAAAAAGACTTTTTGCTTTTTAGTGTAGATGTGAGATGTGGGGTCTTTTTGACCCCAGATCTTGCATTAAAGAGGACCTGTCCTGCTTATTTCTATTACAAGGGACGTTTTCATTCCTTGTAATAGGAATAAAAGTGATCAATTTTTTTTTTTTTTTTTAAGGGACAGTGCAAAAATAAAAAATAAAAGCTAAAATAAATAAGAAAAAAAAAAGAAAAATTTAAAGCGCCTGTCCCTCTGAGCTCGCACGCAGAATCGAATGTATAAGCAAATCGCGCCCACATATGTACACAGTGTTCAAACCACACATGTGAGGTATCGCCACGATCGTTAGAGCGAGAGCAATAATTCTAGCCCTAGACCTCCTCTGTACTTCTAAACTGGTAACCTGTAGAAATTTTTAAAGTGTCGTCCTTGAAGAGTACCAATGTTTGTCGCCATTCCATGAGCGTGCGCAATTTTGAAGCATGACATGTTGGGTATCTATTTAACCACAAATTATGTATCTATTATCTTTCACATTGTAGAAAAAAAAAATTGGGCTAACTTTTTTTTTAAGTGCAGTGAAATTTATTTTTTCCCAAAAAATTGCATTTGAATGACCTCTGCACAAATATTGCGTGACAAAAAATATTGCAATGACCGTCATTTAAGTCTCCAGAGTCTTTGCTAAAAAAAAAAAAAAATATATATATATACAGTATATATATATATATATATATATATATATATATATATATTTTTTTTTTTTTTAGCAAAGACTCTGGAGACTTAAATGGCGGTCATTGCAATATTTTTTGTCACGCGATATTTGTGCAGAGGTCATTCAAATGCAATTTTTTGGGAAAAAATTAATTTATATATATATAATATATATATATATATATATATATATATATATATATATATATATATATACATATATATATAAATAATATATATATTATATAAATATATATATGTCAAAAATAGGCCTGGTCCGGAAGTGGTTAAATATGCATCTATTTAGAGTCTTATCAGTTTTATATTTAGTGATAATCATATATCTGTCTCAGACCTTTGCAAATCAGTTTCATTAGGTTGCCCAACGTTACAGTTGCAGGGCTTAGCAAATACTCTGTAAACCCCGGACTGACTGCTGAGGGAGAGGCAGCCGGATTTGCATCTCATTGTGTCGCTAATTTGCTTAATAAATGCCCCGCATTTTGTTTAGCTTTTGAAAATAAAGTTTCTTATGATAAAGGCTATCTTACCTAATCAGGAAAATTTGCAATAATAAATAAATAAATAAATGAAGAATAAATTGTATATGTTGTTTTCTAATGCTTGCATCCATGCTACAATAAATGGAATCAAAATCCTTTCTTTTTTATTTATTTATTTTTTAATAAGCTCTGTTTATATCTTTGAATATAATTATTTTTTTTTTTTTAAAACATTTTATTGAGGTAAAATGGTATGACATAACAAGTGAACATCCTTTTTAAGAAATACATAGTGCATCAAAAAGAAAAGCTAGTTAAACAGCAACAGTATGCACCGTGAATAAGGTTGAGTAAACAGACCTCGTCATAATCATACAGTGAAGTACAGGAATGTACAAGATCAGCACAAGTCAGGCAATGTAGACCGGTCAGTAAAGTGAGGACAATCTTGGTCCCCATACTCTTGGTGCCGGGCCATGGGGATAACACATAAACAAAAACAACAACAGAAGAAAAACCCATGGCGACCTCCACCATGACTGGGCGTGCGACGGATAAGGCTCCTCCAAGGGCAGTGGTGGTTGCCCCCACGTGTCCGGACACCCCCAAGGTTTGAATATAATTATATTTTGTCTGATTTCCTAGAGGTGGCAGAACTGTCAATATTCTAATGAGTGGATATCCTAAACCAGGGGTCTCCAAACTGCAGCCCGATGCAACCCTTTGGTTGCCTTTATCTGGCCCCTGAGGCATTATTCATTCCACACTATTCTGCCCTCTGAAACCAAAAATGGGGCATAATGTCTCAAAACAGTGGTGTGCTATTGGGGGACACCAAAAATGGGGTACTATTTGTCCCACATACACCAACAATGGGGTACTTTTTCTCCCACAGACACTAACGTGGAGAAGTGTAAGGTTTTGCACTTGGGGACTAAAAACATAAAAGCACAATACACTTTAGGAGGGGAACCCCTGGGGGAATCAAAAATGGAGAAAGATCTGGGAGTCTTGGTTGATGATAGATTAGGCAACAGCATGCAATGTCAAGCGGCAGCTGCCAAAGCCAGCAGAATATTAGCATGCATAAAGAAAGTGATGTATTCCATAAAATAAGACTATAATCCTTCCACTTTATAAAACTCTGGTCCGACCGCATCTGGAGTATTCTGTCCAGTTCTGGTCGCCAGTCCTCAGGAGGGATGTGTTGGAGCTGGAGAGAGTCCAGAGAAGGGCAACTAAACTGATTAGGGGATTGGAGGACCTTGACTATGAAGAGCGTCTGCAATCGCTCGATTTATTCTCCCTGGAGAAGAGACGTCTGAGGGGGGACATGATAGCAATTTATAAATATCTTAATGGGGATCCCAGCTTAGAAAAAAAAGCTGTTCATTCAAAGGGATTGCATGAGGACTTGAGGGCATACAATGCGATTACAGGAGAAGCGTTTTAACCTCAGGCAACGTGGGGGGTTCTTTACTGTTAGGGCTACAAGATTGTGGAATTCTCTACCACAAGAGGTGGTTTCTGCGGGTAGTATGGTGGCTTTCAAAAGACTCTTATAAGACTTACATCTCAAGGATCAGAACATTCAGGGGTATGTGAGATGATTACAGCCACACACACCTACACAGGTTGAACTGAATGGACTATTGTCTTTATTCAACCTCACCAACTATGTAACTATGTAACTAACAATGGGGAATTATTTGTCCCACATACACCAACAACAGGGTACTTTTTTCCCATGGACAGCAACAATGGGGCACTATTTCTCCCACAAACACCAACAATGGGGTACTATTTTTTCCCACAAACACCAACAATGGGGTACTATTTTTTCCCACAAACACCAACAATGGGGTACTATTTTTCCCACAGACACCAACAATGGGGTACTATTTCTCCCACGGACATCAACAATGGGGTACTATTTCTCCCACAGACACCAACAATGGGGTACTATTTCTTCCACAGACATCAACAACGGGGCACAATTTCTCCCACGGACACCAACAATGGGGTACTATTTCTCCCGAAGACATCAACAATGGGGTACTATTTCTCCCACAGACACCAACAATGGGGTACTATTTCTCCCGAAGACACCAACAATGGGGTACTATTTCTCCCACAGACATCAACAATGGGGTACTATTTTTCCCACGGACACCAACAATGGGGTACTATATCTCCCACAGACATCAACAATGGGGCACTATTTCTCCCACAGACACCAACAATGGGGTACTATTTCTCCCACAGACACCATCAATGGGGTACTATTTCTCCCGAAGACATCAACAATGGGGTACTATTTCTCCCACAGACACCAACAATGGGGTACTATTTCTCCCGAAGACATCAACAATGGGGTACTATTTCTCCCACAGACACCAACAATGGGGTACTATTTCTCCCGAAGACACCAACAATGGGGTACTATTTCTCCCACAGACATCAACAATGGGGTACTATTTTTCCCACGGACACCAACAATGGGGTACTATATCTCCCACAGACATCAACAATGGGGTGCTATTTTTCCCACGGACACCAACAATGGGGTACTATATCTCCCACAGACATCAACAATGGGGTACTATTTCTCCCACAGACACCAACAATGGGGTACTATTTCTCCCACAGACACCATCAATGGGGTACTATTTCTCCCACAGACACCAACAATGGGGTACTATTTCTCCCACAGACATCAACAATGGGGTACTATTTCTCTCACAGACACCAACAATGGGGTACTATTTCTCCCACAGACACCAACAATGGGGTACTATTTCTCCCACGGACATCAACAATGGGGTACTATTTCTCCCACAGACATCAACAATGGGGCACTTTTTCTCCCACAGACATCAACAATGGGGTACTATTTCTCCCACGGACATCAACAATGGGGTACTATTTCTCCCACGGACATCAACAATGGGGTACTATTTCTCCCACAGACCCCAACAACGGGGTACTATTTCTCCCACGGACATCAACAATGGGGCACTATGTCTCCCACGAACATCAACAATGGGGTACTATTTCTCCCGCAGACACCAACAATGGGGCACTATTTCTCCCCCTAATACCAACAATGGGGTACTATTAGGGATGGCCTTGCGGTTCGCGGCGAACTTTGCTCGTTCGCAGTCCGCCGATTTTGCAAACACACGGCAATGTTCGCAGTGGCCATATTAGTTTACATTGGGGAGAACTTTGACCCATGACACAGCCGTCAGGTGGAACGGGACAGCCAATTGAGACATTTCAGCACATGGATATACCCCCTACCTTATAAATACACCTGACCTGGCGGCCATTTTACATTCTGCTTTTTGTCAGTGTAGGGAGAGGTTTGCTGTGTGCACCAGGGACAGATTGTCAGTGAAACAGATCGCTCTGTTATAGGTCCACAAAAGTCCTTTTAAGGACTGGTATTTGGTATAGGTGTACTATATCTATATTGTCTCTTTTGTCAGTGTAGGGAGAGGTTGGCTGTGTGCACCAGGGACAGATTGTCAGTAACACAAATCGCTCTGTTATAGGTCCACAAAAGTCCTTTCAAGGGCTGTTATTTGGTATGGGTATACTATTTTTTGGTGTGCAGTGCACTATATAGGGGTGTAATACACTTACTGTATAATATACTTTCTAATATAGAAAGCATAATATAGTGGATTTGTATTGTGCACTGTGCAGCATTGTGACTGGTGTGGTGAGCGTTTCTGCAGCAATACTACAAACAGTGACAAAAGCACTTTTAAAAAAGTATTATACCTGCTGTGATAGACCCCCCACCCCTAAATGACAGATTAAAGCAGGGTGTTATCTAACAATATACTTTTATAACAGTGTATTTGGGTACTGCAAAAATATTGCCTCTTTTGCTGCGTTAACTCTGCTACACACAGTGCCAAACTTCCTGGCCAATTTTTTGTATAACTGGTGTGATAAACCAGTGGCCCCCCAATACCACAGATTGAAGTGGGGTGTTATCTAACAGTATACTTTTATAACAGTGTATTTTAGTCCTGCAAAAATTTTCCCTTTTTTGCATGAGTCGTGGTAAGCCCAACACTCACCTAGGGACGACCGCCTTAAGAAGGCATCTGGACTCCCATCACCGAGCCCAGTGGGAGCCAAGCCGTCAGAACCCACAAAGCCACACTCCAGGCTCTCACCGTCCAGCCTCTCCTCCTTCTCTCTCCTCACAATTGTCCTCCACTCCACCTTCCATCATGCCGTCCTCACATTGTTCTGAAAAAAGGCAGGCTTCCGTGGCCCAAATGTTGGAGCGTAAAAAAATTATGACGCCGGATAACCCTCTTCCCCAATGGTTGACTGCTGGCTTGTCAGAACTGTTAGCCCGCCAACTACTGCCATATCAACTGGTGGACTCGGAGGCCTTTCGGAAATTTGTGGCCATTGGGACACCACAATGGAAGGTCCAAGGAAGGAAATATTTCTCGCAGAAGGGCATTCCAGAGCTGTATGGCCATGTTCAGCGGCAAGTGAATATATTTCTGGCACACAGTGTCGGTGCCAAGATACATCTGACCACAGACACATGGTATAGCAAACATGGCAGGGAAGGTATATAACTTTTACAGCCCACTGGGTAAACCTTCTGACGGCCGTCAAGCATGTAACCCGTGGCACCCGTGTAGATTTGGTTTTACCGCCACGGATTGCATGCAGGCCTGCCTCTTTTTCTCCTCCTCCTACTCCATCCTCCCTCTCCTCCTCGGCTGACTCCCCTTTTCCATTGCTAACGTCTCTTCTGCTGCGCAGCCCAAGATCCCCAGAACCTATTCCACATGCCAGGTGAGACGTTACCATGCTGTGCTGCGTCTGTTGTGCCTGGAAGCCAAGAGCCACACTGGTCCTGCACTCCTTTCAGCTTTGCGTTCACAGGCAGATCAGTGGCTGACACTGCTCAATTTGACAGTTGGTAAAGTGGTGTGCGAACAACTGTGCCAATCTGCTGAGCACGCTGAAACAGGGCAAAATAACACACGTGCCATGCATGGCACACGTCCTGAACTTGGTCATGAAGCAATTCCTTGCCAAATACCCTGTGGTCTAGGACGCCTTGGAAGGTCAGGAAAATCTTGGGCCGTTTCAGAAGATCTTACACAGCCATGGCTCGTCTTACAAACACAAGGAAGACTCACTGCTCCAGGTGAATCAAGAAGCCTGATGATGTACAGGTGCATGCCTCGGCTCGCCTCCGCAGACAATCAATATAGAAGAAACGGCTGCACTCCAGGTATCATCAAAATTCTGGTTTATTAACTAGTAATGATTAAGCACACTTGCTAGTGTGTGAATCGCGTCTACCTGTTGTTTGCCACATTGGGATGTTTGGTTAATAAACCAGAATTCTGATGATATCTGGAGTGCGGCCATTTCTTCTATATTTTCATGGCTCGCCTTGCTGACATTCAGCGGCAACACAACCTGCAGGCATCTTATTTGTGACTGCCTGACACAAAGGAACTAAATCTTGTATATGTTTGATAGGCTGCTCCAGCAGAAACGTGCAGTTAACAACTACCTGTACGAACTCTGCGGCAGGACAGGTTCTGGGGAGCTTGGGTTTTTTTCACCTCGCCAGTGGCTGCTCATGCGCGATGCATGCAGACTTCTGCGGCTATTTGACGAGATCACCAAACTGGTCAGTCACGGCCAGGGCGCCATCAGTGATATCGTACCTTAGGCCTTCTTTCTGGAGCGTGCATTGCGTCATGTCATTGATCAAGCCGCCGAGGAGCAGGAGCAGGAAGATGAGGAAGTCGCAATGTTTGATGAATTCCCAGGGGGTGCTACTCCATCTGAGACAAGTCAACAACAGGAGTCTGAAAAGGAGAGGAGGATAGCGCTGGGGCGGATGAGGAGGAGCAAGAAGAGCATTCTTTAAACCTTTCTGGGATCCCTGGTGTTGTCTGTGGATGGGGGGAGGAGAACGAGGACGACATTGTCATGGATGATGAGCAGGAGCTAGGCCACTACACCGCTTCCAGTTTAGTGCAAATGGGGGCATTCATGCTCCAGTGTTTTAAGGGGGACCCCAGTATAAAAAGCATAAAGGGTAAGGACCAGTACTGGGTGGCAACGTACTTAGACCCCCGGTACAAACAAAAAATGGCGGAAATGTTACCACAATCACAGAGGGCGGTCAGAATGCAGCACTTCCAGGCCTTGCTGCGGGAAATGCTGCATTCTGCTTTTGCGTGCGCTGGCAGAGGAATTTCCACTCACAGAGAAACAGTTGTGGGTAGCAATCCAACAGCGCCTGCAAGAGGAGGGTGGTTTGAAGATGCGTTGGTCGCTTAAGATATGAGATCATTCTTTCAGCCGACCCATCGACAGCTGTACTCCGGATCCAGCATCAGGTAACGCCTAGACCGACAGGTGTCCGACTACATCGGGTTAACGGCCGATGTGGACGCTCTGAGGAGTGATGAAACCCTGGACTACTGGGTGGGCAGGAGGAGGGAGAGTGGGAGGGGGGCCAAGTCGCTGCACCATGGGATTCTGGATTGTACTTGCCCCCTGGGTCGAAAGTTGCCAGTCAGCCCCAGCAGGCTTTATTACAGTCGGGCTGCAGTGCTCATCATCTTCACCATCTGCTTACCTTACACCTGCATCTCTCATTCAACTTCCGAGTTCATCACCACTCTCCTCTACTGCTCTGTACTGTGGTTGTCACTGAAGTGGATAGAAACAGCTAGCGGCTCCTTGTTCAACTGGATGTCTTACTTCAGACCAACCTGAACTTGTGGACTATAGCAGTATGTATTGACTTGCATGATATTGCCTCTTCTAACTATGGACAGTGCTATATGCACATCTATAGAGGCTCAATAGGACTACTTGTCTGAACAATATCTGCATTCATCTCTGCATTCAGTCTTCACATCATTAGAGGAGTGGACACCTTTCCCAATTATCGCAGTGTGGATGGATGCCTGCTTTGCCCTCCATCATTATATTCCAGATATCTTGATTAGGGATGATCGAACGGTTCGAAATTCGGCCGAATTCCAAACTTTTTGCTGAAAAAGTTCGGAATTCGGCAACCAGAACCGACCAAAATGCAATGGGACAGGAACTGGGCTTTAAAAGCCCGTGATTGGACCAGAACCATCAGTAAAAGCCAATTGAGGGGGCAGGAGAATGCTAGGAATGTGATTGGAGTGACTAGGGGGTCCAGAGGCCAATCATTAGTGAATACGCCCCCCAGTATATAAGATAGCCCCGCCAAATCTCTAGCATTGTAATACAGGGACGTGGAAGAGAGTGGAAGCAGTTCTGTTACTTCTGCTTCAAAGTGTCATTTAGCAATTATTAGTGTGAGGAAAGGGATATCTAGTGTAGTTAGGGATACTATATACCACTATAGTTAGATTTAATAATCTAGTTTCTGTAGGGAAAGTGTTAAGTGCCAGGGTGACCGTAGTGTAGTGTAGGGTTAACTGACTCTGACTGCTATGGCAGGGTGACAAAACTCTTCCATGTCAGGGTGACCGCTATAGAGAAAAGATCCGGATAGTGGCTTCGTCCCTGTCACCCTGCTTTTTGTTGCAGGCTTTATAGAACTTTTTTGAGGAAATGTTTGGAGTCAGGCATGACATCTGAACTTCTGTGTAGGGGTATATATAAACACACACATGTATGTATATATATACACATAAACATATATAGGTGTGAAAGTAGCAGAAACCTATGCTAGCGCTAGTGAAATAATTAACAGGCATATGGCTTCTCTGCTATAACACCTATATGTGTGTATGTGTATAAATACATATAAGTGTGTGTGTATATATACCCCTATACAGAAGTTCAGATGTTATGCCTGCCTCCAAAGACCCCCAAAAAATGCCCCAAAAAAAAAACGCTTGCAACAACACACCTGGGCGTTTTTTTTTTTTTTGGCACAGGGAGTTTTTTTGGGCATTTTTTGGGCGTCTTTGGAGGCAGGCATAACATCTGAACTTCTGTATAGGGGTATATATACACACACACTTATATGTATTTATACACATACACACATATAGGTGTTATAGCAGAGAAGCCATATGCCTGTTAATTATTTCATTAGCGCAAGCATAGGTTTCTGCTACTTTCACACCTATTTATGTGTATGTGTATATATACATACATGTGTGTGTGTGTATATATACCCCTACACAGAAGTTCTGATGTTATGCCTGCCTCCAAAGAAGCCCAAAAAATGCCCAAAAAAACGCCTGCGCCAAAAAAGAAACACCCAGGTGTGTTGTTGCAGGCGTTTTTTTTGGGCATGTTTTGGGGGTCTTTGGAGGCAGGCATAACATCAGAACTTCTGTATAGGGGTATATATACACACACACTTATATGTATTTATACACATACACACATATAGGTGTTATAGCAGAGAAGCCACATGGGTGTTAATTATTTCATTAGCGCAAGCATAGGTTTCTGCTACTTTCACACCTATATATGTGTATGTGTATATATACATACATGTGTGTGTGTATATATACCCATACACAGAAGTTCTGATGTCATGCCTGTCTCCAGACATGTCCTCAAAAAAGCCCAATAAAACGCCTGAAACAAAAGGCCGGGTGTAAAAGTAGCGAAGCTACTAACCTGTTCTATACTAATTCTAATACAAACAATCTTTTTTTTATGGTTCTGGACACTTTTTAGACCCCCCCCCCCCCCAGACACTAAATCCAAAGAAATCTCATTTATTGGCTCTCTATCAAAAATTAAAATTTTTAAGAACTTTTTTTTTTGTGTGATTAATAGTCCCTGGGGCATGACCCAGAACCCTAGGCACTTTTTAGGGGCATTTATTGGGTTTTAGGGCTTCAAAATGGTGTTTTTTGATTACCGAAGTTCGGGTCCCATTGATTTCAATGGGGTTCTGAAATCCGGGCCGAACTTTCGGGACGTTCGAGTGTTCTAGTCGAACCGAACTTTTGAAAAGTTCGATCATCCCTAATCTTGATGTGGACTGCGCTTTTTACATGTCTGGTGCATTTCAATGTGTTACTCTTTCCTGAGACTGTTACTACTCCACAGCCATCCAGGCTTTCTACAATGCAGTGTTATTTACAGTATATCACAAAAGTGAGCACACCCCTAACATTTTTGTAAATATTTTGTACATTTTCACCAGGGCCGTAGATAATATTTTTTTCCTGGGGGGGGGGGGGGGGGGTTCAGGCTTGAGTACCCCGAGGATAATAATTAACGCGTCTGTGACAAATTGTGGGTGT
This sequence comes from Pelophylax lessonae, assembly GCF_965119305.1. NCBI lineage: Eukaryota > Metazoa > Chordata > Amphibia > Anura > Ranidae > Pelophylax > Pelophylax lessonae. The sequence continues at coordinate 16,417,068 of NC_138774.1, forward strand.
GGCACAAATTAACTAATTTCTTAACTAATAGATGTGCTTGCTGTTAGAGCTGGGTAAACTGTATGTAGAATCAGCTACATACAGGATAAAGTCTGATTGAATGCTTAACCATTCACAGGACACCTTGTATTTTATCAACGAATAAATAAGCTGAGGTGGAGATTGTGACATTTTCCACCCACCTTAGTCAATCAAAGGAAGCTTTGTATTCGTTGATAAAATACAAGGTGTCCTGTGAATGGCTGAGCGCTCAACCTGACTCAGTTATGCATGATGGGAAGTCTCCATCCTGCTGCTGGAACACAGTATCATACCTCCCAACTTTAGAACTTGACAATGATGGATAGCAAAGAAGGCATAGTCAAACTATTAGCAGTGGGGGGGGACTTAAGGGGCAGGGTCACCTGTGGCAGGAGAGAGGACAGGGGTCACCGCTAGCAAGAGAGAAGACAGGGGTCACCGCTGGCAAAAGAGAAGACAGGGGTCACCACTGGGAAAAAAAGAGGACAAGGGTCACTGCTTAAAGAGCAGAGCACAGGGGTCACTGCTTAAAGAGCAGAGCACAGGGGTCACTGCTTAAAGGGCAGTGCACAGGGGTCACTGCTTAAAGGGCAGTGCACAGGGGTCACTGCTTAAAGAGCAGAGCACAGGGGTCACTGCTTAAAGGGCAGTGCACAGGGGTCACTGCTTGAAGGGCAGAGCACAGGGGTCACTGCTTGAAGGGCAGAGCACAGGGGTCACTGCTTGAAAGAGAGAGCACAGGGGTCACCACTGGAAAGAGAAAGCACAGGGGTCACCACTGGAAAGAGAGAGCACAGGGGTCACCACTGGAAAGAGAGAGCACAGGGGTCACCGCTGGAAGGAGAGAGCACAGGGCTCACTGCTGGAAGGAGAGAGCCCAGGGGTAACCGCTAGCAGGAGAGAGGACAAGGGTCACCTGGTTGCCGTCACACATGCTTGACACCATCTAAACTAAATAAGTTTATCTTGGTCTCGTCAGACCACAGGACATGGTTCCAGGATTCCATATCCTTAGTCTGCTTGTCTTCAGCAAACAGTTTGTGGGCTTTTTTTGTGCATCATCTTTAGAAGAGACTTCCTTCTGGGATGACAGCCATGCAGACCAATTTGATGCAGTGTGCGGCGTATGGTCTGAGCACTGACAGGCTGACCCCCCCACCCCTTCAACCTCTGCAGCAATGCTGGCAGCATTCATACGTCTATTTCCAAAAGAAAACCTCTGGATATGACGCTTAGCACGTGCACTCAACCTCTTTGGTTGACCATGACGAGGCCTGTTCTGAGTGGAACCTGTCCTGTTAAACCACTGTATGGTCTTGGCCACCGTGCTGCAACTCAGTTTCAGGGTCTTGGCAGCCTTCTTATAGCCTAGGCCACTTTTATGTAGAACAACAATTCTTTTTTTCAGATCCTCAGAGAGTTCTTTGCCATGAGGTGCCATGTTGAACTTCCAGTGACCAGTATGAGAGAGTGAGAGCGATAACACCAAATTTAACACACCTGCTCCCCATTCACACCTGAAACCTTGTAACACTAATGAGTCACATGACACCGGGGAGGGAAAATGACTAATTGGGCCCAATTTGGACATTTTCACTTAGGGGTGTACTCACGGTTGTTGCCAGCGATTTAGACATTAATGGCTGTGTGTTGAGTTATTTTGAGGGGACAGCAAATTTACACTGTTATACAAGCTGTAAACTCACTACATTACATTGTAGCAAAGTGTCATTTCTTCAGTGTTGTCACATGAAGAGATATAATATAATATATATTATAATATTTACAAAAATGTGAGGGGTGTACTCATCTTTTGTGAGATACTGTATATTCCTTGCTGCTACGGACTGTGGAGTCATTCTATTTGGTTACAATGTTTAAATTTCAGGTCCCAGGATGCTACACTTTCACAGCCATGGCGGTTCTTTTTAGTGATTGTACTGAATAATTGTTACACAGGGGTTGATTTACTAAAACTGGAGAGTGCAAAATCTGGTGCAGCTCTGCGTGGTAGCCAATCAGCTTCTAAATTTCGCTTGCTCAAATAAGCTTTGACAATAAAACCTGGAAGCTGATTGGTTTCTACGCAGAGCTGCACCAGATTTTGCACTCTCCAGTTTTAGTAAATCAACCCCATAGTCACTTAGCTCTCTTTAGTCACTTCTAGTCTCCTCTTCACCTTAAGCTCTTATATTAGCGTGATTCTTTTTCCTCATACAGGATTTCCCTTAGGTCTATCTGTCTTGTTCTGCAGTGTGCACATCACTTAGCTTTCACTGTGTTGATTTGGCCCTATCCAGATATACCACTATTCATTCGCTGTGATATTCACAGAGGTAGTGGATACTGAACTCGGCCACTCAGCAACTTGACAGCTTTGCGTTACACTTCAGAGTCCAGGCTTCATGTGTTTCTCATTTATATATGTTTTTATACACAGTTGCGTGGTGGAGGTTTTCTTACTTACAATTTAACCACTTAAGCCCCCGAAGATTTTACCCCCTTCCTGACCAGGGCCTATTTTGCGATTCGGCACTGCGTGACTTTAACGGACAATTGCGCGGTCGTGCGACGCTGTACCTTTGGCGTCCTTTTTTTCTCCACAAACAGAGCTTTCTTTTGGTGGTATTTCATCACCTGTGCGATTTTTTGATCATGCGCTATAAACAAAAAAAAAGAGCGTAAATTTTGCAAAAATAACAATATTTTTTGCACATTTTTTTATATGAAATTCCCCAAAAAAAATGTAAAAATCAAAATTTTTTAACGTTTTAGGCCTAATTTTTTTTATCATATATTTGGTAAAAAAAAATCGCAAAAAGCGTATTTTGGTTGGTTTGTGCAAAGGTTATTGCGTTTACTAACTAAGGGAAAGATTTTTGTCATTTTTGTTGTTTTTTTTTTTAGCGCGTAATGGCGGCGATCTGCGATTTTTTTTGCGGGACTGCGACATTGCGGCAGACAGATCGGACCCTTGACTGACATTTTTGACACTTTTGGGGTTACCATTGACATTACTACAGTAATCAGTGCTATACATATAAAATTATAAAATTATAATAAAATCAATCTATATCATACAAACAATCATAATATATCAATCACGCTAAGTGCATAAGATAACTGCAATAATTATAAAGTGCATAATAAACTAAAAAATTAAATATAAATTTCAAGTGAGAAGATTAAAGTGCATATATAAATAATTTGGTGAAAAAAGTCCTTATTGATGATCCAATAGGTGCCAAAGTGCCAAGTGAATAAAGGTGCTTATAAGGTGAAGGTGCCCTCTTGGTTCCCCACTCACCGGATTGCGATTGTAAAAAAGCCCTTGGTATTATTGCACATTTGCCCAGGATCTGATGTGGGGTTCCTCCGATGTGACCTCCAAATTGAAATCGTCTCCGATATCACCATTAAAAGAAAAAAGGGCCATACATCGTGAAGTACGTAAGTATATTTTATTTCCCCAAAAAGCGATTCAATACTTACAGGATAAAAAGGTTAAAAAAGCATGTATCAAACAAAGCGAGTGGCGCCGCTCGTAGCGTGCGTTCCACATACAGGAAGTTCCCAACCGGAAATGACGTTACGTCCGCAACCGGAAGTGCGTCAACGCGTTTCGCCGTCACACACAGCGTCTTCAAAGGACATCACTTCCTGTTGACAGAGGCTCTTTATATCGTAGCCTCACCTACATCATATCCGGATTTGTTTAGGAACAGGACTTTAATTTCCTTAAGTTTATTTATCTTATATCTGTTGTTGGTATAGCGATATTAATCAACTATATCAGAATTACTAAATAAGCTTAATTTACGACTATTAAAATATATGGACGTTCTATATCCGGGTCGTAACTTCCTGTTTACAAATTGCTATACAATCCACATTATACATTAACAATAAGCGATTGATATAAATTAACAATGGATATACAATATAAACTAATAAGGATAAAATATTTTATTTAAATGTCTTAGAGCCATTTAGATTTTCTTGGGACTAATATTTATATTATGCTATATTATACGTATATAAATAATATTAAATAATTAGCATTGTTATTGATAATTATAATTTATTAGAGGTTACCATGGATTTTAAAATTCTAAAACCAACTTTTATTATTGATTATGTTAAAACATAAATTGTATATTAAAATGTTAAAACAAAAGATGGGAGGCGAAAATATGATTAACTATTATTATATTAATTGCGGAGGGTTCTATTGGAGAGTAAAGGTTATTTGGTTTTAATTTATTATTATTAAATTTACCATAGAGGAGGGCATATTAAATATTATTGTTTTCAAACTATTTAAAATCATATTAATTATTTATAAAAATATATAATAAACCTTTTTCCTATAAGATATTTTAAAGGAGGATAAAAAGATAATTTTTTAAAAACAATAATTTTTACTGGAGGATACAAGTAATTTTTAATCAGTAATTTTTCATAAATATTCTACCAATCTGATAAAAAGCAGTTCACATCTACATCCACGTTCAAACCTTTAGGCTGGAGTGTTTCCAACCGATGGATCCATTGTGTTTCGTTTTGTGACACTGCTTGCTTTAAGTTGCCACCCCTCCAATGGGGTTCAATTTTATCAATTGCGCAAAAAGATAATAGAGTGGGATTACTTTGGTGGACCAGTTTAAAATGGTGGGAAAGACTGTGGTTTTTGAAACCTTTTCTAATGTTTGAGACATGTTCCCTCAGTCTTATCCTCAACTCTCTGGTGGTCCTGCCAACATACTGTAACCCACAAGGGCATGAGAGGAGGTATGTCACATGCGTGGATGCACAGGTAATAAATTTTTTTTTTTTTTATTTGGTATGTTTTACCGTTAAAAGCGGATTTAAAAGTAGTGTGCTTTCTTTTTCTGAATTTTGAGGTCCTGCATATCATGCACCTGCCACAGCTAAAATATCCATCCTGATCCCAGAAGGTACCTATTTTTGTGGGCGGGTTGACTACATTGTGGGCTAGCTGCAGTCTTAATGTCTTGGGTTTCGTGTATATAAACTGTGGCTTGGATGGAAGGAGAGTTTTAAGAACATTATCTTTTAGTAGAAGGTGCCAGTGCTTTTTTAAAATCTTTTCCATTTGTACATGTTGTCTTGAGAAGCTGGTAAGAAAGGCCATACTATAATCTTTATTTTCTTTTTTTCTCTTTCTGAATAAATCCTTTCGTTTAATATTTTTGACTTTATTTTTAGTGTTTTCAAGATCTTTTCTTCTGTATCCTTTTTCTTCGAATTTTTTAATGATTAGGTCGGCTTGTTCATCGTAATCGCTTTCTTTATCACAATTTCTCCTAATCCTCATTAGCTGGCTGTTGGGTATTGTGTTTAGCCACCTAGGATGGTGGCAACTGCCTATGGGAATATAGCCATTGGCATCTACTTCTTTAAAGTGAGTCTTAGTGCAGAGTCTATTAAAATCCTTAAAAATACTCAAATCTAAAAAATTGATACTTTTGGAGCTGCTGGTGTGGGAAAAAGAGATATCATAATGGTTATTACTCATAAAATTTAAAAATTGATTTAATGAGTCCTGGGTACCTCTCCAAATAATAAAAATATCATCTATGTATCTCTTGTAGCTAATAAGTTCTTTTGGTCTGTTTTTAAAAATTTGCTCACTTTCCCACTTCCGCATAAAAATGTTAGCTATTGAGGGAGCATATTTTGCTCCCATTGCTACTCCTTTCTTTCACCTTTCTTTCACCAAATTATTTATATATGCACTTTAATCTTCTCACTTGAAATTTATATTTAATTTTTTAGTTTATTATGCACTTTATAATTATTGCAGTTATCTTATGCACTTAGCGTGATTGATATATTATGATTGTTTGTATGATATTGATTGATTTTATTATAATTTTATAATTTTATATCTTCACCAATTCATTGCTAGCGCTGCATAAATTTGTTTTATTCATTTATTCTAAGATTTTCTTTGTGTTTGCAGCAGCTGCACACTTTCACAGTTTATCACCATAATTTATCACTATTGTGCAGCGCGGGTTTAAATTTGTTTTTTCATTCAGTGCTATACATATGCACTGTTACTGTAAAAATGACACTGGCAGTGAAGGAGTTAACTGTATTGGAGAGGGAGGGGTTAAGTGTGTCCTAGGGGCGTGCTTCTAACTGTGATTGGCTGTGGCTTGATGTGTAAGAACAGTGATCAACGGTCCTACATAGTAGAACCGTTTGATCATCATTCTTATACAGGGAGAACTGACAGGCGGCTTTGTTTACACTAGCCGTCTGCCTTTTTCCCGGTGTAACCGACGATCGCGAGTGCCCGGCGGACATCGGGTCCGCCAGGCACACGCGCAGGGGGGTCCGTGACCGCGCGGGAGCGCGCCTCCGGCGGCGCGCGCTCGCTCCCACAACCCTCACAGGCTAGCGACGTAGACCTACGTTACTCTGCCTGTGAGAGGCTGACTGCCGACGTAAATAGTCGTGTGGCAGTCAGCAAGTGGTTAAATTTAATTGTTGGATTTTTTAAGCACTTCTGGACTGGAAGGATTTGCCCCCTTAATGACCAGGCCATTTTTTGCGATTTGGCACTGCGTTATTTTAACAGACAATTGCGCGGTCGTGCGATACTGTATCTAAATAAAATTGATGTCCTTTTTTCCCCACAAACAGAGCTTTCTTTTGATGGTATTTGATCACCTCTGCGATTTTTATTTTTTGCACTATAAACAAAAAAAACAGCGACAATTCTGAAAAAAAACAAAAAAAACAATATTTTTCACATTCTGCTATATAACATTCCCCCCCAAAAAATATGTCAAAATCAAAATGTTTTAACATTTTAGGCCAATTCGTTTTTTGCTACATATTTTTGGTAAAAGAAATCGCAATAAGCGTATTTTGATTGGTTTGTGCAAAAGTTATCGTGTCTACAAACTACGGGAAAGATTTGTCATTTTTATTTATTTATTTTTTTTTTACTAGTAATGGCGGCGATCTGCGATTTTTAGCGGGACTGCAACATTGCGGTGGACAGATCGGACCCCTAACTGACATTTTTTACTCTTTTGGGGGGACCAGTGACATTACTACAGTAATCAGTGCTAAAAGTATGCACTATTACTGTAATAATTACACTGGCAGGGAAGAGGTTAACACAGTGGGTGATCAAGGTGTTAAATGTGAGCCTAGGGGAGTGATTCTAACTGTATGGGGGCGTGGCTTTTGAAATGATCACAGAGACCTGTGATCCTATATAGAAGGATCACAGGTGCTCTGTGATCATTCCAGGGAGAAGAACGTTCTGCTGTGTTTACAACAGCTGTCTGTCCTTCTGTCTGAGCGGGGAGCGATCGCGGGTGTCAGGGGGCAATTGTGGCTGCCGGTCCCGTGCATCCGCATCCCTGCCCCTAGCACCACGCACGCGACCGACGTAGTACTACGTTGGTTCACGCAGCCGAGTCAGCCTGCCGCAGTGAAACTGTGGCGGGCGGTCGGCAAGTGGATAAGCATAACACCTGAGCACAGGAGAATTCAGAGATTGATGGCGGGTGCCCGGTTTGTAATCTGAGCCGCCGACCCCTTGCATCAGAATCTCTGCTGTCTAGTGGGGGCGGGAGCGCATCGGCAGCAGCGCACGCTCACCCCCTAGCTGCAGGAGTGCAAATGACGTAGAGCTACGGCGGTTCGCGCAGGAGGGCCAGCCTGCCGCAGTAAATCTGCGGTGGGCAGTCCTTAAAGCGGAGTTCCAGCCATTTACTCACCTGTCCAACGGTCCAGCGATGCGGCCGCCGGAAGCCTCGATCCTCTCCCACGGCGCCGGCATCACTGCTGTGGGCACCCGGCTGTTACAGTTTGCGGCTTCACAGCCGGGTGCCCACTGCGCATGCGCGAGTCGCGCTGCGCGCCGTGATTGGCCGGCAATCTTCTGGGACCTCTGATGTGTCCCAGAAGATTGCAGGGAGGGAGGGGGAGAGGAGAACTTCCGCTCAGGGCGCTGCGGTGCTCCGAGCGGAAGTGGGAGCGGGTACCTGTCAAAACTAGGTACCCGCTCCCCCCCCAAAAAATGACATGCCAAATGTGGCATGTCGGGGGGTCAGGACTCCCTAAAGCGGAAGTTCCACTTTTGGGTGGAACTCCGCTTTAAGTGGTTAATTGCTGGATTTTTTAATCAATAAAAACTTTTTGGCAACATTATTGGGATCTGTCTAGGTACCTTCGTATGGTTCCCTTACCTTTCTTTTCTTTTTTCTAGGAAGCATGAAGAGCTCTAGAATTTCCTGGTAGAGGGCTGCGCTGACTTTGGACTTGATAAAACACAGTGGGCCAACACCAGCAGATGACATGGCTCCCCAAATCATCACAGACTGAGGAAACTTCACACTGGACCTCAAGCAACTTGGATTCTGGATTTCCAAATGAAATGCAACATTTTCCACAGTGAGTGATGATTTGGGGGAGCCATGTCATCTGCTGGTGTTGGTCCACTGTGTTTTATCAAGTCCAAAGTCAGCGCAGCCCTCTATCAGAACATTCATATCACTCTATCACTCAACCCCCCTAATATACTGCTGACCCCCCCTGTCCCCCTCCCTCTAATACAATGCCGATCCCCTTCCCCCTAATACAATGCTGTTCCCCCCAGCCCCCTCCTCCTAATACAATACTTTTCCCTCGCAGCCCCTTCCTCCTAATACAATGCTGACCCCCCCTTGCCCCTCCCCCAATACGATGCGGATTCCCCCCTCCCCCTAATACAATGCTGTTCCCCCTAGCCCCTCCTCCTAATACAATGCTGACCCCTCCCCCTAATAAAATGCTGACCCCCCGGCCCCCTCCCTCTAACACAATGCTGCCCCTCTCCCCCTAATACAATGCTGTTTCCCCCAGCCCGCTCCTCCTAATACAATACTAACCCCCCTCCCCCTAATAAAATGCTGACCCCCACCAGCCCCCTCCCCCTAATACAATGCTGCCCCCCTCCCCCTGATACAATGCTGTGCCCCCCAGCCCCCTCCTCCTAATGCAATGGTGACCCCCCTCCCCCTAATAAAATGCTGAGCCCCCTGGCTCCCTCCCCCTAATACAATGCTGTTCCCCTCAGCCCCCTCCTCCTAATACAATGCTGATTTCCCCCCTCCCCCTAATACAATGCTGTTTACACCCCCAAGGCCCCCTCCCCCTAATACAATGCTGATTTCCCCCCTCCCCCTAATACAATGCTGTTTACCCCCTCCCCCTAAATTTGGGGCAGATCAGCTTTGTATTAGGGGGAGGGGGTCAGCATTGTATTAGGGGCCCTAATATGCTGATCCCCCCCCCAGGCATTTACTCTTACCTGGCTGTTTACATGTGGCAGCTCAGGTTCTGCTCTGCTCTACTCCGCTCCGCTAAGCCTCACACTGTGACCTGTCCTTCTGCTGGGATGATGCTGCTGGGGGAGGGATTGGTGCCGTCATGCAGAGATGCAGGAGATGATGATAGTCCGTGCAGCCGCCGCCTGCCGGATTTGATGTGATGACGCTCACATCGGCTGGCATAGGAGAAGATCCGTCGCTGGAGCCGGAGCACAGCGGGGGCCAGGGCTGCAGCGGCCAGTATCAAGCGGTCCCATCTTAAAGCGGCGCTAGCGGGTGGCCCCATCTCAAAGCGGCGGTAGCGGGCAGCCCCATTTTAAAGCGGCAGTGGCCCCATCTTAAAGCGGCAGTAGCGGCCCCAGGGCCGGCGGGCCCCCCGGGGAATTTCCCGGTATCCCGGTAGGCCAGTCTGGCCCTGGCAACCAGGTGAGGAGTACGAAGACTAGAGTGTCTTACCTACAGTCAAGCATGGTGGTGGGAGCATGCAAGAGTGCTGCTGACATACTGAAGCAGAGCATGATCCCCTCCCTTGGGAGACTGGGCCGCAGGGCAGTATTCCAAAATGATAACAGCCCCAAACACACTTCCAAGATGACCACTGCCTTGTTAAAGAAGCTGAGGGTAAAGGTGATGGACTGACCAAGCATGTCTCCAGACCTAAACCCTATTGAGCATCTGTGGGGCATCCTCAAATGGAAGGGGGAGGAACGCAAGGTCTCTAAAATCCACCAGCTCCGTGATGTCATCATGGAGGAGTGGAAGAGGACTCCAGTGGTAACCTGTGAAGCTCTGGTGAACTCCATGCCCAAGAGGGTTAAGGCAGTGCTGGAAAATAATGGTGGCCACACAAAATATTGACACTTTTTGCCCAATTTTGACATTTTAACTTATAGGTGTACTCACTTTTGTTGCCAGTGGTTTAGACATTAATGGCTGTGTGTTGAGTTATTTTGAGGGGACAGCAAATTTACACTGTTATACAAGCTGTACACTCACTACTTTACATTGTAGCAAAGTGTCATTTCTTCAGTGTTGTCACATGAAAAGATAGAATAAAATACTTACAAAAATGTGAGGGGTGTACTCACTTTTGTGAGACACTGTATATGCAGTAAAGTTTCAAGATAACCACAAATATCGATTGCCACTCCACGGAAATGTTGTATATTGTAACTTCCAAGAACTTCTGACAACCTACTATTTCAAAAGTTTGAAATAATGTTGGTATTCATACCCAAAAAAAATGATTGGCAGTGGAAAAAAACAAACAATCTTGCTGCTGAAAGCGTCTGTTAGTCTCGATGAAGATCAGCATCTCTCAGTAAGGCGGATGTATTGTACGATGCTGGGATTTTATCACATGAAACAAGACAAACACAATCAGGACATCTATGGCAGCACAAACCACATGTCTCAGTGCAGTCTCACTAATATTCCGTTTAGGGTCATGGTGTTTCTGAAATGAATTAATGCTTTGTACAGTGCATTGCGAAAGTATTCAGCCCCCTTGAACTTTTCGACCTTTTGCCACATTTCAGGCTTCAAATATAAAGATACAAAACTGTAATTTTTTGTGAAGACATAACAACAAGTGGGACACAATCATGAAGAGGAACGAAATTTATTGGATATTTCAAACTTTGTTAACAAATAAAAAACTGAAAAATTGGGCGTGCAAAATTATTCAGCCCCTTTACTTTCAGTGCAGCAAACTCTCTCCAGAAGTTCAGTGAGGATCTCTGAATGATCCAATGCTGACCTAAATGACCTAAATGACTAATGATAAATAGAATCCACCTGTGTGTAATCAAGTCTCAGTATAAATGCACCTGCACTGTGATAGTCTCAGAGGTCCGTTTAAAGCGCAGAGAGCATCATGAAGAACAAGGAACACACCAGGCAGGTCCAAGATACTGTTGTGGAGAAGTTTAAACCCGGATTTGGATACAAAAAGATTTCCCAAGCTTTAAACATCCCAAGGAGCACTGTGCAAGCGATAGTATTGAAATGGAAGGAGTATCAGACCACTGCAAATCTACGAAGACCTGGCCGTCCCTCTAAACTTTCTTGTACAAAAGTTTTTATTTTAAGAAGAGGCATAAACATACATCAAAAACATGGTACATGTGTACAATAAGACAAAAGAAAATGGAACGCATGGGAACAGATGGCAGCAAAACATGACACCAACACATGGCGTGAGCCAACCGGGAAACATCACGGACCAAATAATGGGTATCAACAAGTGGAAATGCATAAATAGGGACCTAAAATCCCTTAGTGCTTCACAAAGCAGGAAGACTAACAAAATGAAAAGTTCTATTACGTTCCAATGAGCAAACAGGGGCTGGGCCTGAGAGTACCAAGCCAGGAAGGAAAACAACATGAAAAGACTAGGAAAAGAGAGGAAGAAGGAGTGAAAAAGTAGGACAAACAAAGAGAAAAACAACAAAGAAAGAAGACTAGAGAAAGGGTGGGGAAGGGGAAGAGGGGGGAACGAGTCCTGCGGGGCGAGCGTCCAGGAGGCTTTAAAGGGAGAGAAGGGTGGTCTGGAATCTGGAAGGGGCAACGTTCGAAAACCAAGGGTCCCACACCTTAAGAAACTTGGTGTGGGAATGAGAAACTATCGCAGTCAACTTTTCATTAACGAGGATATCATTCATACGGTTCTTGACCGCCTCAAAACTAAGCAACGGGGTCTTCCAAGATCGGGCAATTGTCAGTTTCGTAGCTGTAAACAAATGCTGAGCCAACTGACGTTGTGTACGAGTCAGGTCAGGTATAGGTTTACACAAGAGTGCTTCATATGGGTCCCTCTTCAGAGTAACTTGAAAAATATTATGGAGCAAGGCATAAATCCTAATCCACAGTCTGCACACCTTGGGGCACTTCCACCAAATATGAGCCATAGTCCCTTCCTGAGCACATCCCCGGAAGCACAGGGGGGAATATGAGGGTATAAATTTAGCCAGACTAGCCGGGGTATAGTACCACCGGTAAAATACCTTATATGCATTTTCCAGAATCAAGACATTTCGGGAACATTTAGAGAGAGCCGACGTCATATGCCGCCAGTCTTCCCTGTCCAACCCGCCCCCCAATTCTAATTCCCAGTTAGAGTGATAGACAGTGAAAGGGGGTGTATCGCAGGCAATAATGGAGGCATATAAGAGGGATATGAGTCCCGGCGAGTGGGGCCGTGCCCTGCAGAGGCTTTCAAATGGCGTAAGCGTATAGGGTAAAGGTCTATGTTTAATGAGTTGCTGAAGAAAACTATGGAGTTGCATATATATCGAAAATGTTCTCGCAAAGGTATATCGTGCGAAGAGCGGAGGGCCCCAAAAGGGAGTATCCTCGTGGGGGTAAATAACGAGTGGACGTCCACGAAGCCATGGTCCGTCCACCATGAAAACACGCGTGGATTAGCAAGACCAGGTGGAAACATAGGGCAAGGGAAGAGACGCAGTAAGGGTAAGTGGGGGGAAATCAAATTGGCTGAGTACTTGACAGAGTCCCAGAGGCGGAGAGAGTGAAGGAGGCAAGGGCGCAAGTCCGGCGGTCGGAATTTAGGAGGGAGCCAAGGGATAGAAGAAAGGGGGACTGGGCTGGCATCCACCAAGTCAATCGTGGCCCATAGTGGCAATTGAAACGAGCCGTGTAAATGAGAGAGAGGGGCTATTGACGCTGCAGTGTAGTACGCCTTCAAATTCGGAACCGAGAACCCCCCAGAAATCCTCCGAGCATACAGAACGCGTTTATTAATACGGGGTCTAGAAGAACCCCAAATAAATTTCAGAATTTTGCGCTGATGAATGCGTAAGATATGAGAGGGAATCGGAACCGGTAGCACACGGAAATAGTACAATAGTTTAGGAAGATAGGTCATACGAACGGCCGTGATCCTACCAAACCAAGACAAAGAGAGGTGAGACCAGGAAGAAAGCAGGGATGTCAAGTGGCGAAAGAGAGGCAGATAATTAACAGCATAAAGACCTTCATATGTGGGAGATAGTTTAATACCCAGGTAGGGTAAAGCAGGGTGCCATTTGAAAGGAAAGGCCGCTTGAAGGGCCACCACATCCTCAGGGGGCAGAGTAACGGACATTGCGCTAGATTTGGCAGGATTGATATGCAGGCCTGAGAAAACGGCAAACGCATCCAGCAAAGCCAGAAGGTTGGGCAACGAAATCCTAGGCGAAGTAAGGGACAGCAAGATATCGTCTGCAAATAACGATATCTTGTGCGGGGAGCCTGCCACTTCGATGCCCGAGATGTCAGGGTGGGCACGTATTATTTCTGCTAAGGGCTCCAAAGCCAGAACAAATAGGAGGGGTGACAGCGGGCACCCCTGCCGTGTACCCCGGCCAATGGAAAAAGGGAGCGAATTCAAATCCATAATATTTGATACGGGCCTGAGGGGAATCATAAAGGGCAGAAAGCCAGGACAGAAAGGAGGGGCCAAAGCCGAATCGGCGGAGAACAGTCATAAGATAAGGCCAAGACAGGGTGTTGAAAGCCTTGGTCACGTCCAGGGACAGTAACATAGCGGGTATACGTCGTTGAAGAGCAAAATGCTGCAATTGTATGATCCGCTGAATAGCATCCCCTGACTGGCGGCCGGGCACAAAACCGACCTGATCTTTCTTGATCAAGCGAGGAAGGAAAGAATTCAGGCGCGTAGCCAATATTTTAGTTAGCAACTTCATATCAATATTGATAAGCGAAATTGGGCGAAAATTGGCCCACGATGAGTGATCCCGATTCGGTTTAGGCAGCATGACAATGTTGGCAGTCAATAGGTCCGAAGTAAGGGATTGTCCATTTTTAACAGCGTTAAACATTGCAGTCAGATGGGGGGCCAAGACAGAGGCAAACTTCCGATAAAACAATGCAGTAAAACCATCTGGGCCAGGTTTCTTCCCTATCTTCAGTTCCTTAATACATTGTAAAACTTCAGACTCCTGAATATCACGATCCATAAGAGTCATATGAGAAGCCGAAAGTGTGGGTAAGGAAACATTCTGTAAGAAGGCCTCCGCAGCGTGAGGGTCGGCCCTTGACGGGGTCGAGTACAGCCCAGCAAGGCGATTACGGAATTCTTCCAGGACCCGAAGGGGGTTACTGGTAAGCACATTGTGGCGAGTGCGCAAAGTGACAGTGGTAAATTTAGGGGCAAAAGTCCGCAACCTATTAGCCAACATCGCGTTCGGTTTGTTGGCTTTGGCGTACCACATTTGGCGAGACCAACGCAAGGTCCTCTCCGCCTTATCAGTAAGGCATAAGTCCAGCTCAGTCCGACAATGGGCCAATAGTCTGCGGTTGGCAGGAGTTGGAGCCTGCTTAAAAGCAGAGGAAAGACGGTCCAGACGAGCCTCCAACGTTTGCTGGAGTTTCAGTCGTTCCCGCTTCCGTCTGGAAGCTATTTGAATAACCCGCCCCGCAACACTGCCTTATATGCCTCCCACAGCGTCACTGGGGAAGAAACCGAGCCCATATTAAGGTCAAAATAGTCTTTGGAGGCTTGTAAAAGCTCAGCTTGGATATCTGCTAAAGACAATAAGGAGTCATTCATTATCCAGGAGGAACGCTGAGGCGTACTCAAAATAGACTTGCATTCCACCAGAAGAGGGTCATGATCCGACCAGGGGACTGCCAAAATAGAAACGGATTGAACCAGGGGAAGGTGTTTCCGTAACATGAAAACATGATCAATACGGGACTGGGAACAATGAGGATAGGAGTAATGCGTAAAGTCCCTACCGCTTGGATGTAACTCTCGCCACAGGTCCACAAAATCAGAAGATTGTAAGGAGGAAACAAAGCGCTTG
Source organism: Pelophylax lessonae (assembly GCF_965119305.1). Classification (NCBI taxonomy): domain Eukaryota; kingdom Metazoa; phylum Chordata; class Amphibia; order Anura; family Ranidae; genus Pelophylax; species Pelophylax lessonae. The sequence continues at coordinate 16,432,276 of NC_138774.1, forward strand.
GCGGCAGATGAGGGAGCAGCTCTCTCAGGGGGATATTTATCCAGGGAGGGATTCAGTACAGTATTAGAATCTCCCGCCAGGAGAAGAGTACCCTTGGCATGGGACATTAGAAGGGAGCAGACATGGGACAGGAAGGGGCCCGGATTAGAATTAGGAGCATAATAACTCAAAATTGTCACCTCAGTGTCCTGAAGAAGGCCCTGGAGCAAGAGATACCTACAATCAGGGTCCGCTATTTGTTTATCACAACGAAAGGGGACAGCCTTGCGAAATGCGATCAATACCCCCCGTTGCTTAGTTTGACCATTGGCCAGAAACACTTGCGGATAGTGAGCGTCAAAATACTTGGGGTGCGAGGAGGAGGAAAAATGGGTTTCCTAGAGGCAAGCTATATCTACATGCTTTTGGCGGAGGAACCGAAAAACTTTAACCCTTTTTTGGGGAGAGTTTAGACCTTGCACATTCAGGGATAACCAGTTAAGCGTCATTTAAAAAAAGAGGTACAAAAAAAGAGCAACTTACCCCGAACCGCCCGCCCCACAGGACCTGGGAAAAAGGGAAGGAGATAAGACGGAGAAGAAAAAAAGAGAACCACAAAAAAGAGAGACAGAGACAAAAAGGGAAACAGAGAGACACAAAGAAGGAGAAGCATAGCAAGCATAATCACAAAAATGGTAACGCATAAATGCATCTAGGCTTGGACCCGAAGGACCACAGATGCGTCAGGGGTTGGTCAGGACCATGATCCTGAGCAAGATCCGACACAATGGGAGGGCGGTGGTCCACCGGACCCCTCCGCGGAAGAAAAAAAAAGAGAGTTTCTGCGAACACCCAGGGGGGCACAAAAGTACCAAACCCCCAAGCACCGCAAAAACACCATGAAAAAGAGAAAAAAATTAGCACTGCAGCGACGACAGCTTAATAGAACCAAAAAGAAAAAGCATCGTCATGTAAGTATCATAAGGCACTAAAAATGGATTCCCCCATAGTACATTATTGCAATAAAAAAAATAGAATACACATTCAAAAACTAGAGAGAGTCACAACCTGTGGGTGTGCAAAACAGCACAATATAAAAAACAGAGAGGAAAAAAAAAACAACAATACCCGCAAAACAAAAAGTGCAACCAGGAGCAGGATGCGGACCCCCATCCCCCCATAACCCGGAGGGTGTGACAGGGGGGGGGCACCCATCCCAGCAAGATGTCCCAGGAACCCCTACAAAGTCACCCAATGGCGGGGTACATCTGGAAAAATGGAAAAAGAGGGCAAAAAAAGGCCCAAAAAAAATATAGTCCGGTGGTATCACTTGATGGGAACATCATGAAAGCGTTGAGCCTGAAGAGAACGAAGGGCCTGGGAGCCATGATGAGATCCTTGAGATGACGGCTTGGAAGGTGGGGATGACGTGGATGGTCTCGTCTTGGAAGCCGAGGATGAGGACTTGGGTGTCGCCTGAGAGGAGGGGAGATCCAAGTTCAGCTCCTGGAAGTGGCTACGCAGATCAGCCAGGGGGGTAGCATGGCATTGGCGGCCCTGCACCGTGAACGAGAGTTTGAAGGGGAAGTCCCAACGGTATTTAATTTTGTGGGACTGCAGAATCTGTAGATAGGGCTTCAAGGACCGCCGTCTGGCAATGGTGGCCGGGGAAAGATCCGCAAACAGTTGGAGCGAGTAGCTCTGGAAGGAGAGATCAGGGTGCTCCCTGGCTGCTTGCATAAGTCTTTCCTTAGTGCGGTAGTAGTGAAATTTGATGATAACATCCCGAGGGGGACCCTCAGTAGGTTTAGGAGCCAGGGACCTGTGAATCCTGTTGAATTCCAGGCGTTCCAGGGGAATGTCTGGGGCCAGTTCTTGGAAAAAAGCAGTAGCTGTGCCCTGAAGGTCAGTGACAGTCTCTGGGAATCCATGGATCCGGAGATTATCCCTGCGGGCCCTATTCTCAGCATCCTCCAGTTTATCACGGAGGGCATTAAGTTCCCCATTAAGCCTGTCCACCTCATCCTCATGGCCCTCTAACACTGTGGTGGTCAGGTCCATCCTGTGCTCCAGTTGATTGGTGCGGCCTCCAAGCTCCTTCAACCCCTGCATGAGGTCGGAAGAAAGCTTGCGGGATGCTATAGCTATCTCATCCCTAACGATGGCCCTGAATTTTGCTAACATGGCATCAGAGTCCGGGGGAGCTGGGCTTACCAGGTCCACGGGGAATTGTTGTTGGCTGTCCGCCAGGGAGGAAGAGGAGAGCCGCGTGCAGTCATCAGGCTCCGGAGGTTCGGGCGCCATCTTGCCCCTCCCGGCCAGAGTTAGTTTCACCTGGTGCCGCTTCCTTTGATTGCGCTGGGATGATCGGCGCATACCCCCGTGCGCCCGGTGGTGTCAGCAAGATGATGGGGCTGAGGAGTCGTCGCTGGAGCGGAGCAGTGCTTCAGGTAGCGGAGGGTAAGTGTCCGGTGGCGCGGAGCACGGAAGCTAAGCGGCCATCTTCCGCGACCTCGCGCATGCGCCCCCCCGTCCCTCTAAACTTTCAGCTCATACAAGGAGAAGACTGATCAGAGATGCAGCCAACAGGCCCATGATCCCTCTGGATGAACTGCAGAGATCTACAGCTGAGGTGGAAGACTCTGTCCATAGGACAACAATCAGTCGTATACTGCACAAATCTGGCCTTTATGGAAGAGTGGCAAGAAGAAAGCCATTTCTTAAAGATATCCATAAAAAGTGTCGTTTAAAGTTTGCCACAAGCCACCTGGGAGACACCAAACATGTGGAAGAAGGTGCTCTGGTCAGATGAAACCAAAATCGAACTTTTTGGCAACAATGCAAAACATTATGTTTGGCGTAAAAGCAACACAGCTCATCACCCTGAACACACCATCCCCACATCAAACATGGTGGTGGCAGCATCATAGTTTGGGCCTGCTTTTCTTCAGCAGGGACAGGGAAGATGGTTAAAATTGATGGGAAGATGGATGGAGCCAAATGCAGGACCATTCTGGAAGAAAACCTGATAGAGTCTGCAAAAGACCTGAGACTGGGACGGAGATTTGTCTTCCAACAAGACAATGATCCAAAACATAAAGCAACATCTACAATGGAATGATTCACAAATAAACATATCCAGATGTTAGAATGGCCAAGTCAAAGTCCAGACCTAAATCCAATCGAGAATCTGTGGAAAGAACTGAAAACTGCTGTTCACAAACGCTCTCCATCCAACCTCACTGAGCTCGAGCTGTTTTGCAAGGAGGAATGGGCAAACATTTCAGTCTCTCGATGTGCAAAACTGATAGAGACATACCCCAAGTGACTTACAGCTGTAATCGCAGCAAAAGGTGGCGCTACAATGTATTAACTTAAAGGGGCTGAATAATTTTGCACGCCCAATTTTTCAGTTTTTTATTTATTAAAAAAGTTTGAAATATCCAATAAATTTCGTTCCACTTCATGATTGTGTCCCACTTGTTGTTGATTCTTCAAAAAAAATTCAATTTTTATATCTTTATGTTTGAAGCCTGAAATGTGGCAAAAGGTCAAAAAGTTCAAGGGGGCCGAATACTTTCGCAATGCACTGTAAATCCATAAGGATGTGCTACAAGCACAGAGAGGGACATTTCTTGTTATAAAATAAACTCCAAGACTTTTCTATATACATTTAGTGGTAAAACACACTCTTGGGGTCACACTCTAGGCAGGGCACCCAAACCAGGGAGTTCTTTCTGTTGTGAAGAGGACAAACGTTACCATTGCTTTTATTTAGTGCCTCTCCAACTTGCATCCAGTAAATTATTACCAATTCATAGTTACACAGTTAGTCAGGTTAAAAAAAGACACATGTCCATCTAGTTCGACCAAGCATGCTAAATTCACCCAGGAACAGGCGCTTTGCAGGAACCAGCCATCGCACTGCTCCAATACTGTTCACTCCAGGGTAGGGCATTGCCAAGATGTAGACTACTACTGCTCCAATCGTAGAGACAACTGGATGCATCGCTCTAAACAGTAGAGCCTTGGGATATCAAAGATTGGTAGAGGCCATCTTCCGGGTGCTCAGGTTGAGGTGTTCTCTCAACACCAAAAGACAACCAGTCAAACAAAGGGAAACAGCCGACAACTCTCGCGGTTATGCAATAATAAAGAATACAAGGATTCACGGTGTTTGACTACTGCACTAATACTGTTCACCCCAGGACAGGGATTTACCAGGATGCTGTCTTGCTTTGAAACCATTTACCAAAAAACAGGGCAGTCTTGCAACTGTTCCAGTACCAACTAGCCCAGGATAGGGTATTACCTTGAAGCCCTTACACTGTTCCAACAGAGCTCACACTAAGTAAAGGTATTACCAGGAGGCAGACCAATACCACTCAATCCCATGACAGGGCATTACCAAGATGGAGTTCTACCACTGCTCCAACAGCACCAATCTTGAGACAGGACATTACCAGGAGGCTGTCCTACCACTGCAGCATTATTGTTCACTCCCAGTCCCAGCATTATCAGGAGGCAGATCTTACACTGCTCAAATACTGTTCAACCCCAGGACATGTCATTACCAGGAAGCCATCATACCACTTGTTCAATACCGCTCACCTCAGGACAGAACATTACTAAGGAGACTATCCTACCACTTCTTTATTACCTCTCACTCAAGGACAAGGCATTACCAAGAGGCCATCCTACCACTGCTCTATTATCACTCACCCCAGGACAAGCCATTATAAAGAGGGAGTCCTACCACTTCTGCAATACCACTAATCCTAAAACAGATTTCTGGGAGAAAGTGCTACCACTGCTTCAATAGTGCTCTCCACAGGACAGGGTATTACCAGGTGGTAGACCAACCACTTCTCCGATACCTCTAACCCCAAGACAGGGCTTTACCAAGATGGAGGCCTACCACTGCTCCAATACCACTAACCCTAAGACAGGACATTACAAGGAGGTGCTCCTACCACTGTTCCAATACCTCACTCCAGGAAAGGTCATTACTAGAAAGCCACCCTACCGCCCATACAATACCTCTCAATTTAGGACAGGGCATTACCAGGATGATCGAACTTTTGAAAAGTTTGGTTCGACCAGAAAACACGAATTTCCCGAAAGTTCGGTTCGGATTCCCGGACCCCATTGAAATCAATGGGACCCGAACTTTGGGAATCAAAAAACACCATTTTGAAGCCCTAAAACCTAATAAATGCCCCTAAAAAGTGCTTAGGGGTCTGGGTCATGCCCCAGGGACTATGAATCAGGCAAAAAAAAGTTCTTAAAAATTGTAATTTTTGATAGAGAGACAATTATTGAAAAAAATATTGAAAAAAAAAAGAGATTTCAGTGACATTGTACGGTGGTTCCTATAACTGACACCAATGACCCTGCATTAAAGGCACTGTGTATTGCTCTGGCACTACATAAACAAAGACTTTTGAAGGACTCTGTTCTTGCTTAGTTGGATGTTTTAGATTATTTATGCAATTTATGCACTTTATGTATTTGCACTTTATGAAAGGAGGGTAACACCATCCCTGCACTACTGAAATTCTAAGAAAAATTTTGTGATGAATTTTAATTTATGTATAGTTGTCACTGAGGCTTTATCAACTGTGCAATGTGAAAATCACCTGCAAGACACACACTGCTATGCGACCCAAAGTTGTCGCTAAATAAAGCAGATGTGTGTGACACAGAGTAGCAAAGCCTTTTGCAGTGGACTTAACGCTTACAACAAGAACAGCCGTTAAGTTGTCACTGAGGCTTTGACAACTCTGCACGGTGAAATTCACCTGCAAAACGCACACTGCTATGCGACCCAAAGTTGTTGCTAAATACAGCAGATGTGTGTATCGCTGAAATGTATTTTGCACAATAGCTGACTAGCAAGCATGTATACCTGCTGTAGATATATCAGCAGTGCAACGTGCTCACTAGACGTAACCCTGACACTTAAAACTATCCCTACAAAAACTAGATTGAATCTAACTATAGTGGTATATAGTACCCTAACTACACTGCATATCCCTTTCCTCACACTAAAAGAACAGCTCCATACAGCAGAAGATAATTTCTAACTGACACTGTCCCTTTAAATTTTTTTTTTTTTTTTCTAACTCAAACAGCACAATCGCTGTATTTCTAACTACACTGACAATCTTTCTGTAAGCTGACTGCTCTTCTGCTGATCTGGAGCATTACAAGAAATCGGCTATGCAGCAAACGTTGTTTAACACAGCAGGAGAAACACAAATGCTTCCACTCTCTTCCACAGCCTCTGTATTACAGTGCTAGAGGTTAGGCGGGGCTATGTTACATACTGGGGGGCGTATTCACTCCTGATTGGCCTTTGGTCCCCGTAGTCCCTCCAATCACGTTCCTAGCAGACTCCTGCCCCCTCATTGGCTTTTGCTGACGTTTCTGGGCCAATCACGAGCTTTTAAAGCCCACTTCCTGTCTCAATGCATTTTGGGCAGTTCGGGTAACCGAATTCCGAACTTTTACCGCAAAAAGTTCGTAATTCGGCCGAATTTCGAACACCCAATGTTCGGGTCGAACCGATGGTCGACCCGAACTGTTCGATCATCCCTACTCAGGACAGGGCATTACCAAGGAGGCTATCCTACCACTTCTTCAATACCGCTCAATATAGGAAAGATCATTACCAGGAAGCCATCTTACCATTAATCCAATGCCGCTCACACCAGGACAGGACATTACAAAGAGGGAGTCCTACCACTTCTCCAAAACCATTAACTCCAAGACAGGTTATTACCAGGAGGCAGATATAAAATTTTTCTAACAGTGCTCTCCACTAGACAGGGCATTTAAGATCCCAGGACAGGGCATTACCAAGATAGAGTCCTACCACTGCTCCAATACCACTAACCCTAAGATAGGACATTACAAGGTGGCAGTCCTACCACTGCAGCATTATTGCTCACCCCAGCACAGAACATTACCAGGAGGCCGTCCTACTACTTCTCCAATACTGTGCACCTCAATACCAGACATTTGATTGCCTGACAAGTCAGTTCAGAGCACAAGCAACTGTGACAGTTAGAGTGCACGGCATACCCTGGATGTAACTGTTAGGTAAAGAGTTGAATCTTTGGGTTTAGTTCTGCTTTTGGTAAAGAAATGTGTTTCTATGAAAGCTCTTTAACCACTCTACTACCGCTCACGGTAATAGTACTGCGGCAGAGTGGCTCGTTCCCGTCCAGTCACGTAGTATTAACGTGACTGGACTCCTCCCCTTCTGGGCGGCGCTTGCGCGCCGCCGGAGGCTCGCTCCCGCTGTTTTCATTCACAGCGGGAGTCGGGCCAGGGGAGGAGCAGCGGCGATCGCCGCTGCTCTTACCCGATCGTCGGGGATCGAGTCTGGAGATCCGCCCGCTGTGTGTAAACACAGCGGGCGGATCTCCATAGTGACAGGGAGTGACAGATCGGACTGTTCAGCATAGCTGGACATCCGATCTGTCCATGAATCACATAGTCACCTCCCCCCCTACACGTCAGTAAGCACCAGGCATACATTAACCCCTCCCTCTCCAATAAAATTAACCCCTTCCCTGCCAGTGTCATTTTTACAGTAACAGTGCATATATATAGCACTGATTACTGCAGTAATGTCACTGGTACCCCCAAAAGTGTCAAAAATGTCAGTCAGGGGTCCGGTCTGTCCGCCGCAATGTCGCAGTCCCGCAAAAAAAATCGCAGATCGCCGCCATTACGCGTTAAAAAAAAAAACACCAAAAATGACAGAAATCTTTCCCTTTGTTAGTAAACGCAATAACTTTTGCGCAAACCAATCAAAATACGCTTATTGCGATTTTTTTTACCAAACATATGTAGCATAAAACAAATTGGCCAAAAACTTTTAAAAAAATTGGTTTTTACATCTTTTTTGGGGGGAATTTCATATAAAAAAATGTGAAAAATATTGTTATTTTTTCAAAATAAACGCTCTTTTTTTGTTTATAGCGCAAAAAGTAAAAATCGCACAGGTGATCAAATACCACCAAAAGAAAGCTCTGTTTGTGGGAAAAAAAGGACGTAAATTTCGTTTGGGTATGGCGTCGCACGACCGCGCAATTGTCAGTTGAAGTCGCACAGCGCCGAATCGCAAAAAGTGGCCTGGACGGAAGACAGCAAAATCCTCCGGTTGTAAAGTGGTTAATATGTTTACAGCAAAAACCAATATGTTCAGTTTGACCTGCCACTTATCTTTATAAATATCCGCTTTTCCTTATCCTGTGTAAGTGACATTGCGGTGACTCCCTTAGTTTGTGATGATGATAGATAGCGCTTTAATCTGATAGCAAATTTGGATATACCGGTGCATCTCATAAAATTAGAAAATATCAAAAAGTTAATTTATTTCAGTAATTCAATTCAAAAAGTGAAACTCATATATTTTATATAGATGCGTTACACACAGAGTGATAGATTTCAGGCATTTCTTTATTTTAATTTTGTTGATTATGGCTTACAGCTAGTGACACCCCAACATTCAGTATCTCAGAAAATGTGAATATTACATAAGACCAATAAAAAAAAAAAAAGATTTTTAATACAGAAATGTTGGCTTATTGAAAAGTATCAAAAAAAAAGATATGGAGCCTCTCCTTACTTGGTACTGGATACTCTATGTAGAGCATGTATAATAGGAGCTGCGCCAGACATCTGAAGATGTCATAGATGTTTGACGATACGCGTAAGGCGGACGTATCGGAGCTGAGCACTCTACATACCGCGGTTTTATCCATTGATGTTGTTATATGATGTCTACTATGTATGTGCATTACTTTTTAATAAATTTATGTGCCTCGGTGTACTTCACGATTGGTTGCTCCTCTGTCTTTTTTCTGAGCCTGCATGTGAAAGACACTTCTGTGGGGTCCTGTGAAGGCATTGTACATTTGTGAATTGTGAAGTTCTCTCTCCCTGCTAAGGAATGTGAGGGATGTGACTAGGAACCATCATTTACGCCGAGCACTGTTTGCTCTTATGCCTGTTTGACCACTCTGTGATAGGAGGGTCAAAAGTTTTGGTAAGAGGCTACGGGTTTAACTCATCTCTCTCACTATTCACTGGTGATTGGCTGATAGGATCGGGTCCTTTCTTTCTACCTGCAGTTCTACTCCATTAGATTGTTGGATGGACTGTATTACTGTGATAGATTGTTTAACCACTTACCGCATATCAACGTACCGGTACGTCGGCTGACTTTGCGGGGTTATCCTGGGATGCTGTCTCTAGCTAGAGACACCATCCCGGTACCGTGGTTTGAAGCCGACGGTCGGCTTTCCGTCGGTAATGACCGATGCGGCTCGGGAGCCGCTCGATCGTTACCCGGGTGAGCGGGAGGGGACGTCCCCCCCCCTCCCGCCGCCTTCCGTGGCTTTGCTCGGGGCTCCCGTCCCAACGGGAGCCCCGAGCACCCAGCCGGCACGTCCACCGGCTGGATGGAGTCCCGATGAATGCCTGGAAACGGCATCGATTGGGTCTCCGATGACGTAACCCGGAGGCGGTGTCCATGACGTCACTTCCGGGTTACTGTGCTGCAAAAGGCGGCAGATTTGAAAAACGGCTGTATGCAAAAATGCCGTTTTCGGCGTTTTGCAATCATGGAAGTGTAGTGGAGAGGTTTGGGGTCTTTTAGACCCTCGATCCCTCCATAAAGTGTACCTGTCACTGCATATTGGTGTCACAAGGGATGTTTACATTGCTTGTGACAGCAATAAAAGTGATCAGATTTTTTTTTTTTAAAAAAACCTGTAATAAAGTTAAAAAAAAAGAAAAAATAAATAGGAAAAAAAAAAATTTAGCCGCCCCCGTCACCGTTAGCTCGCGCACAAAAAAAAAACGTATACTCAAGTCGAGCCGCGAATGAAATCGATGTTCAAACCACACATGTGAGGTATTGCCGCGATCGCCAGAGCGTGGGCAATAATTTAAAAAAAGAGCTACACTCTAACTCTAAACTGGTAACCGTTAAATAAATTTAAAGCGTCGCAGATTGAGATCTCTATTGACCGTAGTTTGTCGCCATCCCACGGGGGGGGGGGGGGGGGCGCAATTTTAAACCGTAACATGTTGGGTATCTATTTACTCAGCGTGACATCATCTTTCACAATATGATCTTTCACAACGCCATTTTCTTGGAAAAAATTTGAAAAATCACATTTCACAGCATAACTTTACTGTTTAGTATTTTTTAAATGCAGTGAAATGTGATTTTTCAAATTTTTTCCAAGAAAATGGCGTTTTGAAGACCGCTGCGCAAATACCGCGTGACAAAAAATTTTGAAATGACCGACATTTTATTCTCCAGGGTCTTTGCTAAAAAAATATATATATATAATGTTTGGGGGTTCTAAGTAGTTTTCTAGGAAAAAATACTGGTTTTAACTTGTAAACAAAAAGTGTCCGAAATAGGGCTGGGGCTTAAGTGGTTAATATACGTCTGGCGCAGCTCCTAATATACATCTACTACTTTATATGGACTGTGATCTTCCTATTGAGCTAGCAGCCTTGTGTATATTTTATATTGTCTTAGCATTTTTCTGTCTTAAGCGCAAATATCATTCCCTTTTTTTATTTGTAACTCTATGTAGAGCGGCCTTCAATTTAAGAGGAAAAAACTTATGAAAAATGGAGATAAGCAATGAGGTGCTACTACTGGTATGTAGGTCAAAGCATGAAAAAATAATTTTGAAATCGTGCTAAATATTGCTCTGTATGTGACATACAATAATGCAAGTAGAAATAAATATATATAGAAAGTGCTTGTGAGATAAATGCTGATAAATAAATCAAAAGTGCTTGCAAAACATCAAATATTGGCTAATGTGCAAAAAATACAAAAAGATAATATTATAAAGTGCAATGTATACATAAGTGCAACAGGCTGTATACAAATAAATATGTGCAAATAACTACAAGATATTGCGTAAAGTGCAAAAAGATAAACTGATGTAAGTGCCCAATATTTCTTCAGAAAAATGAATATAATTCAAACAGTATATGATCAGTGCTTAACCGGTTGCCGATTGCGCACAGTATATTTACTGCGGCAGTCAGCCCCGGCCAGGCAGAGTGAAGTAGGTCTACGTCGCTAGCCTGTGACCGGCTTGGGAGCCAATAGCGGGCGAGCGCGCGCCCGCTTTGGCGCGCGCCCGCCCCGACTCGTTCACAGAGGAGTTCGCGCGAGTGACCGGCGGACCCGATGTCCGCCGGTCACATTACGATCGTCGGTAGAGAGGGAGAAAGTCAGGCGGCTTATGTAAACAAGCCGCCTGTAACTCTCCCCTGTGTAAAAATGGAGATCAGACGGTTCTACTATGTAGAACCATTGATCTCTGTTTTTACAATAGTAGACATGTCCAATCACAGTTAGAAACACGCCCCTAGGACACACTTAACCCCTCCCGCTCCAATACAGTTAACCCCTTCACTGCCAGTGTCATTTTTACAGTAACAGGGCATATGTATAGCACTGATTACTGTAGTAATGTCACTGGTAACCCCAAAAGTGTCAAAAATGTCAGTCAAGGGTCCGATCTGTCCGCCGCAATGTCGCAGTCCCGCAAAAAAAAATCGCAGATCGCCGCCATTACTCGTTAAAAAAAAAAAAAATGACAAAAATCTTTCCCTTTGTTAGTAAACGCGATAACTTTTGCGCAAACCAATCAAAATACGCTTTTTGCAATGTTTTTTTACCAAACATATGTAGCAGAAAACAAATTGGCCAAAAATGTTAAAAAATTTTGATTTTTACATTTTTTTGGGGGGAATTTCATATATAAAAAATGTGAAAAATATTGTTATTTTTGCAAAATTTACGCTCTTTTTTTGTTTATAGCGCATGATCAAAAAATCGCACAGGTGATCAAATACCACCAAAAGAAAGCTCTGTTTGTGGGAAAAAAAGGACGTGAAATTCGTTTTAGGTACAGCGTCGCATGACCGCGCAATTGTCTGTTAAAGTCACGCAGTAAAAAATCGCAAAAAACCCCCTGGTCAGGAAGGGGGTAAAATCTTCCGGGGCTTAAGTGGTTAAAGTCCATAAAACAATTGTGCCAGGTGATAGGTGTTCCTAATTCCCAAAATAGAGCTGGTGTAGCTTGTTCACCGCCTAGTGAAAAATTGGCCACTCGCCAGAAGCACTCATGCTTGAAAAATTGTACAGGTGATCAAATACTACCAAAAGAAAGCTCTATTTGTGAGGAAAAAAATTACATCAATTTTATTTGGGTACAACGTTGCACGACCGCGCATTTGTTTGTTAAAGTAACACAGTGCCGAATTGCAAGCTAGGGCCTGGACATTTAGGGGGAAAATCTCCCGGTCCAGAAGTGGTTAAAGTAACACAGTGCCGTATCACAAAAAATGGCCTGGTCATGAGGGGGTGGGGGGGGGGGGAGTGGGGGGTAAATCTTCCAGAGGGTAAGTGGTTATGCTGCTGATTTCCAGCTCCTGGATTATTTTACATATATGCTAACAAGAAAAATTATCTTTATTCTTATACAGCATTTATACAACAGTTTGCACAGTGCTTTATGATACAAAGGGGGTCCGTAAAGTCGCAATAATATTCAATACAAGAGGGCCTTGTTTGCAAAGCTTACAATCTAAAAGGATCAAGCCAGAGGAGCAAAGATAATGGTTAACATCTTCTTGAACTTAAGTTTGCAAGCTGCGTGACACAAACCAGTTTATCTCCTTCCATCGGAGATATTTTTCCGTCTGTAAGCTGCTTCTAAGAATTGACTGTACAGTCCAGATGCAGAGATGATAATCAGAAAGCCGAAAAGCGTTGGCAGGGCTGCAACTTGTGTGGGAGGATGTTATATCTTCCTAAGGTTAATAATAGCAACCTTATAATTGCCACATTGTGCGTACTGTAAAATGTCCTTAGATATGTTGCATATTAACCACTTAAGCCCCGGAAGATTTTACCCCCTTCCTGACCAGGGGGTATTTTGCGATTCGGCACTGCGTGACTTTAACGGACAATTGCGCGGTCGTGCGACGCTGTACCTAAACGAATTTGACGTCCTTTTTTTCCCACAAACAGAGCTTTCTTTTGGTGGTATTTGATCACCTGTGCGATTTTTTGATCACGCGCTATAAACAAAAAAAGAGCGTCAATTTTGCAAAAATAACAATATTTTTCACATTTTTTAATATGAAATTCCCCCCCCCCCCCAAAAAAAAAGTAAAAATCAAAATTTTTTAAAATTTTCGGCCAATTTGTTTTATGCTACCTATGTTTGGTAAAAAAAAATCGCAAAAAGCGTATTTTGATTGGTTTGCGCAAAAGTTATCGCGTTTACTAACAAAGGGAAAGATTTTTGTCATTTTTGTTGTTTTTTTTTTTAACGCGTAATGGCGGCGATCTGCGATTTTTTTTGCGGTACTGTGACATTGGGGCGGACAGATCGGACCCTTGACTGACATTTGTGACACTTTTGGGGTTACCAGTGACATTTCTACAGTAATCAGTGTTATACATATGCACTGTTACTGTAAAAATACACTGGTTGTGAAGGGGTTAACTTTATTTGAGAGGGAGGGGCTGTGTGTATCCCTAGGGGCGTGATTCTAACTGTGATTGGCTGTGGCTTGAGCTGTAAGGACACTGATCAACGGATTTACATACTAGATCCGTTTTATCAGTGTCTTTACAGCGAGGAGAATGACAGGCAGCTTGTTTACACAAGCTGCCTGACATTCTCCCTCTCCCCCGCCGATCGCCGAGTGACCGGCGGACATCGGGTCCGCTGGTCACACGCGCGGGGGGGTCCGTGACCACGCGGGAGCGGGAGCGCGCCTCCGGGGGCGCGCGCTCGCTCCCTAGACCCTCACAAGCTAGTGACGTAGCCCTACGTCACTTTGCCTGTGAGGGGCTGACTGCCGACGTAGATCGGCGTTAGGCAGTCGGCAAGTGGTTAACCACTTCTGGACCGGAATATTTCCCCCCCTAATGACCAGGCCATTTTTTGCGATTCGGCACTGCGTTACTTTAACGGACAATTGCACGGTTGTGCGACGCTGTACCCAAATACAAAATATAATATAGATAACATATCAAATGTTGAAAGTGAGACATTTTGAAATATCACGCCAAATATTGCCTCATTTTGGATTTCATGAGAACTACACATTCCAAAAAAGTTGGGACAGGTAGCAATAAGAGGCCGGAAAAGTTAATCATTAATAATTAATATTTAAAATCTTTACATATTTTATAGCCACAAACCTTCTCATCTTAAGGAACTCCTTTTTTGGATTCTTCCAGTACAGCTAATCTATATGATTAAGTCCCCGTTCACACTGGGGCGACCTGTCAGGCGACTTGGTCGCCTAACAGGTCGCCGTAGGTCGCCTGCCATAGAGAAGCTGCGGACCCGTTCTAATAGGAGCGACACAATTCGCTCCGACTTAGAAAAAGGGTCCGGAGCTTCTTTGGGGCGACCTGGAGCGACCTGCATAGACTTCAATGTTATGAAGTCCGTGCCGGCCGCTCCGAGGTCGCGGTGCGAGCTACGCGCCGCGACCTGTGAGGTCGCCCCAGCAAGTCGGATCGCCCCAGTGTGAACGGGGCGTTAGCCTGTAAGTAAACATCATTTTTTATCTACAATTATTTCCTTTTCCTAAAAAAATAGCATTTTTCAAGTAATTTATCGAAATTACACGTCATTTATAGAAGCAGCCTTAGTTCCTGATGCGACTTAGAAACCTGGGGAAAACCTTTCACACATGGACCAGACAAAAGAAAGGATGTATGTAACATAAAGCACATTGCATAATTCTACTTTAAATTCTGCATATGTGCAAAAAACTTACAATTCATTGTTGTTTCTAGACATGGTAACTTATCCTTGAAAAAGGCTAATACCTATACAGCCGAAACGCGTAGGATAATCTCCTGGACATTTTCCTCTGAACAAAGTTCCAAGCCTGAAATACACGCATGGAACAACAGAGACAAATGTTCCTCAAAAGTCACCATTTTTCATCTTGTCACCTACCTTTCTAACTTCTTCACTTCTCTCACCGATGGACCTTAAACCCATCCACGACAAACTTGTCTATTACCTTGTAAAACTTTTTTGAAAATAAACTGTTCAATTTTTATTCTATGACACTTTACTTTGTTTACTCTTGCCCTTAAAGTTCCAATAACCTTGGCTTGAGGCACCAAACCCAAAACACAACGATTTCACAGGGACGGTGGCAAAACCTTACTATAGGGTATCCTAGAGATTAACCACTTTACCACTGGAGCATTTTGCTGTCTTACATCTGGGCCACTTTTTGCGATTCGGCGCTGTGTGACTTTAACTGACAATTGCGTGGTCATGCGACGCCGTACCCAAACGAAATTTACGTCCTTTTTTTTCCACAAACAGAGCTTTCTTTTGGTGGTATTTGATCACCTGTGCGATTTTTACTTTTTGCGCTATAAACAAAAAAAAAGCGTTTATTTTGAAAAAATAACAGTATTTTTAACATTTTTTATATGAAATTCCCCCCAAAAAAGATGTAAAAACCAATTTTATTTTAAATTTTTGGCCAATTTGTTTTCTGCTACATATGTTTGGTAAAAAAAATCACAATAAGCGTATTTTGATTGGTTTGCGCAAAAGTTATTGCGTTTACTAACTAAGGGAAAGATTTCTGTCATTTTTGGTGTTTTTTTTTTTAACGAATAATGACGGCGATCTGCGATTTGTTTTGCGGGACTGCAACATTGCGGCGGACAGATCGGACCCTTGACTGACATTTTTGACACTTTTGGGGGTACCAGTGACATTACTACAGTAATCAGTGCTATACATATGCACTGTTACTGTAAAAATGACACTGGCAGGGAAGGGGTTAATTTTATTGGAGAGGGAGGGGTTAATGTATGCCTGGTGCTTACTAACGTGTGGGGGGGGGGGGAGGTGACTGTGTGAGACAGGGACAGATCGGATGTCCAGCTATGCTGAACACTCCGATCTGTCACTCCCTGTCACTTAGGAGATCCGCCCGCTCTGTTTACACAGGCGGGCGGATCTCCAAACTCGATTCCCCGACGATCGGGGCAGAGCAGCGGCGATCGCCGCCGCTCCTCCCCTGGCCCGACTCCCACTGTGAATGAAAACAGTGGGAGCGCGCCTCCGGCGGCACGCGAGCGCCGCCTACAGGGGAGGAGTCTAGCGACGTAGGTCTACGTCGCTAGACGATAACGAGCCACTGTGCCGCAGTAGCAGCACAGTGGCTAGTGTTAAAGTAGTTAAAACCCCTTTCCCATATAAAGAACAGTTGGAGGACCAATTTGCAACTTATTCGGTCAATTGGCAACATGATTGTGTATAAAAAGAGTCTCTCAGAGTGGCAGTGTCTCTCAGAAGTCAAGATGGGCAGAGGATCACCAATTCCCCCAATGCTGCGGCAAAAAATAGTGGAGCAATATCAGAAAGGAGTTTCTCAGAGAAAAATTGCAAAGAGTTTGAAGTTCTCATCATCTACAGTGCGTAATATCATCCAAAGATTCAGAGAATCTGGAACAATCTCTGTGTGTAAGGGTCAAGGCCGGAAAACCATACTGGATGGCGGTGATCTTCGGGCCCTTAGACGGTACTGCATCGCATACAGGAATGCTACTGTAATGGAAATCACAACATGGGCTCAGGAATACTTCCAGAAAACATTGTTGGTGAACACAATCCACTGTGCCATTCACCGTTGCCGGCTAAAACTCTATAGGCCAAAAAAGAAGCCAAATCTAAACATGATCCAGAAGCGCAGGCGTTTTCTCTGGGCCAAGGCTCATTTATAATGGACTGTCGCAAAGTGGAAAACTGTTCTGTGGTCAGACGAATCAAAATTTTAAGTTCTTTTTGGAAAACTGGGACGCCATGTCATCCGGACTAAAGAGGACAAGGACAACCCAAGTTGTTCTCAGCGCCCAGTTCAGAAGCCGGCATCTCTGATGGTATGGGGTGGCATGAGTGCGTGTGGCATGGGAAGCTTACACATCTGGAAAGGCACCATCAATGCTGAAAGGTATATCCAAGTTCTAGAACAACATATCCTCCCATCCAGACGTCGTCTCTTTCAGGGAAGACCTTGCATTTTCCAACATGACAATGCCAGACCACATACTGCATCAATTACAACATCATGGCTGCGTAGAAGAAGGATCCGGGTACTGAAATGGCCAGCCTGCAGTCCAGATCTTTCACCCATAGAAAACATTTGGCGCATCATAAAGAGGAAGATGGGACAAAGAAGACCTAAGACAGTTGAGTAACTAGAAGCCTGTATTAGACAAGAATGGGACAACATTCCTATTCCTAAACTTGGGCAACTTCTCTCCTCAGTCCCCAGACGTTTGCTGACTGTTATAAAAAGAAGAGGGGAGGCCACACAGTGGTAAACATGGCCTTGTCCCAACTTTTTTGAGATGTGTTGATGCCATGAAGTTTAAAATCAACTTATTTTTCCCTTAAAATGAAACATTTTCTCAGTTTAAACATGTGATATGTCATCTATGTTGTATTCTGAATAAAATATTGAAATTTGAAGCTTCCACATCATTGCATTCTGTTTTTATTCACAATTTGTACAGTGTCCCAACTTTTTTGGAATTGAGTTTGTAAAAAAGAAAAATAAATAAATTAAAATTCCAGTATATATCCAGTTGCCGACCGCCAACCGCAGATATACTGCGACAGGGCAGCTCGGCTGCCCAAAATCACGTTGATCTACGTGATTTTGTGCACGCGGTCTCGGCGGCACATGGAGCCGCACTCCCGCCGTGTCTAAACCCAGGCGGGCCACGGGAGGAGCGGCGGCGATTGCCGCCGGCCTTCCACGATCATCAGAGAAACTGACAGAAGACCCGCCTGCTTATGTAAACAAAGCAGTGGAGTCTTCTGTCACACAGGCAGGGAGAGATCAGGAGTTTCAGATAAGCTACAACCCCGATCTCTCTGTGCCTGTCACAGAACCATCCCCCCCCCCCCCCCACAGTGAGCAAGCTTATTTAGGCTTACATTAATCCCTTTGATCACCCCCAGTGTTAACCCCTTCCCTGCCTTCTATATAGGATCACAGGTCTCTATGATCATTTCACAAGCCCCTCCCCAATACAGTTAGAATCACTCCCCTAGGTACACATTTAACCCCTTGATCACTTACTGTGTTAACCCCTTCCCTGCCAGTGTCATTATTACAGTAACAGTGCATATTTTTAGCACTGATTACTGTAGCAATGTCACTGGTCCCCAAAAAGTGTAAAAAATGTCAGTCAGGGGTCCGATCTGTCCGCCGCAATGTCGTAGTCTTGCTAAAAAACGCTGATCGCCGCCATTACTAATAAAAAAAAAAAAAAGTCCAAAAATCTTTCCCGTAGTTAGTAGATGCGATAACTTTTGCGCAAACCAATTAACAAATACGCTTTTTGGGATTTTCTTTACCAGCAATATGTAGCAGAATACAAATTGGCCTAAACTGCTAAAAAAAAAAAATCGATTTTTTTTTTTTTTTTTTATTGGGAATGTTTTATAGCAGAAAGTAAAAAATATTGGTGTTTTCTTCAGAATTGTCGCTCTTTTTTTTGTTCATAGCGCAAAATCTAAAAACCGCAGACGTGGTTAAATACCACCCAAAGAAAGCTCTATTTGTTGGGAAAAAAGGACTTCAATTGTATTTGGGTACAGCGTCACACGACCGCACAATTTTTCGTTAAAGTAACGCAGTGCCGAATCTCAAAAAATGGCCTGGTCATTAAGGGGGTAAAACCTTCTGTAGCTGAAGTGGATATACTACAGTTTGTACATGCGATAACTTTTGCACAAACCAATCAATATACGCTTACTGGGATTTTTTTTTTACCAAAAATATGTAGCAGAATACAAACTGGCCTAAAATGATGAAGAAATTAGATTTTTTACATTTTTTTATTGGATGTTTTTTTATAGCAGAAAGCAAAAAATGTTAATGTCAGTATTTTTTTGTTTATAGAGCAAAAAATAAAAATCGCACAGGTGATCAAATACCACCAAAAGAAATCTCTATTTGTGGGAAAAAAATGACATCAATTTTATTTGCGTACAGCGTCACACATCTGCACAGTTGTCAGTTAACCACTTCTGGACCAGAAGGATTTGCCCCCTTAACCACTTAAGCCCCGGAGGATTTGGCTGCTAAATGACCAGGGGGTATTTTGCGATTTGGCACTGCGTGACTTTAACGGACAATTGCGCGGTCGTGCGACGCTGTACCTAAACTAATTTGGCGTCCTTTTTTTCCCACAAACAGAGCTTTCTTTTGGTGGTATTTGATCACCTGTGCGATTTTTTGATCAAGCGCTATAAACAAAAAAATCGTAAATTTTGCAAAAATAACAATATTTTTCACTTTTTTTTATATGAAATTCCCCCCAAAAAAAATGTAAAAATCAAAATTTTTTAACATTTTCGGCCAATTTGTTTTATGCTACATATGTTTGGTAAAAAAAATCGCAAAAAGCATATTTTGATTGGTTTGCGCAAAAGTTATTGCGTTTACTAACTAAGGGAAAGATTTTTGTCATTTTTGTTGTTTTTTTTTAACGCGTAATGGCGGCAATCTGCGATTTTTTTGGCGGTACTGCGACATTGCGGCGGACAGATCGGACCCTTGACTGACATTTTTGACACTTTTGGGGTTACCAGTGACATTTTTACAGTAATCAGTGCTATATATATGCACTGTTACTGTAAAAATACACTGGTAGTGAAGGGGTTAACTTTATTTGAGAGGGAGGGGCTGTGTGTGTCCCTAGGGGCGTGATTCTTACTGTGATTGGCTGTGGCTTCAGCTGTATGCAGAGTGATCAACAGATCTACATAGTAGATCCGTATGATCATCTCTCATACAGAGGGGAGAATGACAGGCAGCTTGTTTACACAAGCTGCCTGACTTTCTCCCTCTCCCCCGCCGATCGCAGAGTGGCCGGCGGACATCGGGTCCGCCGGTCACACGCGCGGGGGGGTCCGTGACCACGCGGGAGCGGGAGCGCGCCTCCGGCGGCGCTCGCTCGCTCCCTAGACCCTCACAAGCTAGTGACGTAGCCCTACGTCACTTTGCCTGTGAGGGGCTGACCGCCGCCATAGATAGTCGTGCGGCGGTCGGCAAGTGGTTAATGACCAGGCCATTTTTTGTGATTCGGCACTGCGTTACTTTAATGGACAATTGCGCGGTCGTGCGACGCTGTACCTAAATAAAATTGATGTCCTTTTTTTTCCCACAAATAGAGCTTTCTTTTGGTGGTATTTGGTCACCTCTGCAATTTTTATTCTTTGCGCTATAAACAAAAAAAGAGCGTAAAAAATGTCAGTTAGGGGTCCGATCTGTCTGCCGCAATGTTGCAGTCCCGCTAAAAATCGCTGATCGCCGCCATTACTAATAAAAATAAATAAATAAATAAATAAAAATGACATAAATCTTTACCCTAGTTTGTAGACGCAATAACTTTTGCGTACACCAATCAAAACTACACTGGGATTTTGTTTACCAAAAATATGTAGCAGAATACAAATTGGACTAAAATGATGAAAAAAATTTGATTTTTATTTTTATTTTTTTTTTTTTATTGGGAATGTTATATAGCAAAAAGTGACATTTTTTTTTTTTTTTTTTTCAGAATTGTCGCTCTGCTTTTGTTTTAATGCAAAAAAATAAAAATTGCACAGGTGATCAAATACCCCCAAAAGAAAGCTCTGTTTGTGGGGATAAAAGGACATACATTTTTTTTTGGTTACAGCGTCGCACGACCGCGCAATTGTCAGTTAAAATAACGCAGTGTCGAATCGATAAAAAATGGCTTGGTAATTAAGGGGAAAAATCTTCCGGTCCAGAAGTGGTTACTTGAAGAACTGAGCAAAAGTGGATCAGTGTGAAAGCAGCCTTAAATGTGAGCTATGATATTAGAATTATTGCTCTCACTCTGACGTTTGATATCATCGCTTACATATGTATGCTGGACCTGTGTGTGTATTTGTATTTGGGCACAAGAGGATGGAGGTGCTTTTAAATGTTTTTAAATTAATTTTTTTTATTTTATTAAAAAAAATTTTTTTTACACTTTATAAAAATGTAACCCCTTCCTGCTCCCGCTATAGCTGAAAGACAGCTACAGCATGGGCTTACTTTGCCTGGAGAGCGTCCTGCCATGATCGCGCTGCCTGCGTGCCCACTACGGCACGTGAGCGGTGTGCTCTGTAATCGCTAAATCCTTCGGCCCCTTTCCCACAGTCGATCCCCCCGCTGAGTAGGAGAATGACAGCTGTTCTCCGCGCTGTGTGCGGAGACACAGCTGTCAGGTCCCCATGCATCTCTATGGGGGGATCGGATGGGAACGGACCGTCTGTCTGACCATTCTCATCCAATCCCATCCGCTGGATGGATGGAAAATAGGGTTTCCATCCATCCAGATTTGACGGATCGGATCGGATGTCAGCGGACCTGTCTCCGCTGACATCCGATGACCTATAGGGATGCATGGGGGGACCGTTCAGATCCGCCAAAAAAGCTGACAGGCGGATCTGAACGGTCCACCTGTGTGAAAGGGGCCTAAAGGGCAAATCACAGCGGCCCTTTATCACATGATCAGCCATCAGCCAATAACAGCTGATCCCAGATGTAAACACAAGCCGGTTATTGGCATTCCTTTCCTCAAGCTGACAGCGTGAGGAAGGAAGAAGCGAGCCGATAACCGGCTTGTGTTTCAGGGACATCTACACTGACAGTGTCCTGATTATCAGTGGAGTCCCAAAAGTGCCCATCTGTGCTGCCAATCAATGCCTCCCCATCAGTGTCACATATCAGTGCTGCTTATAAGTGCCTATCAGTGCTGCCTATTAGTGATGCCTATCAGTGCTGCCTATAATATCCCTTCAGTGCCAACTATCAGTGCCACCTATCAGTGCCACATACCCGTGCCCATCAGTGTCACCTATCAGTGTTCCTCCGTGCCACCTAATCAGTGGCACCTAATCAGTGCCCATCAGTGCACCCTAGCTGTGCCCATTAGTGCTGCCTCATCAGTGCCCATCAGTGCTGCCTCATCAGTGCCCATCAGTGCCCCCTATCAGTGCCCATCAGTGCCACGTATCAGTGCCCATCAGTGCCACCTATCAGCGTTCCTCAGTGCCACCTATCAGTGCCACCTAATCAGTGCCCATCAGTGCGCCCTAGCTGTGCCCATTAGTGCTGCCTCATCAGTGCCCATCAGTGCTGCCTCATCAGTGCCCATCAGTGCAGCCTATCAGTGGCCATCAGTGCAGCCTCATCAGTGCCCATCAGTGTAGCCTCATCAGTGCTCATCTGTGCTGCCTTATCAGTGCCCATCAGTGCAGCCTATCAGTGCCCATCAGTGCAGCCTCATCAGTGCTCATCAGTGAAGGATAAAATTGACATGTTCGCTAAATTTTATAACAAACTATGAGATTTTGTTTTCAAAATGTTTTTTTTTTTTTTTTGTTTCTTTGGCAAAAAATAAAAAACCCAGCAGGGAAAAAAATGATAAAAATTGTATTTGAGTACAGTGACCGCGCAATTGTCATTTAAAGTGTGACAGCGCTGAAAATTGGCCTGGGCAGGAAGGGGGTGAAAGTGGCAAGTAGGCATGTGGGTAAAGTGTATGTTAGTATACATTTTTTTTCTTTTTTTTTTGTGTGTGTGTGTTCACATATGTGTATTTTTTTAAATCATAGTCTCTATCATTTTTGTGTACTTCTTCCATCTAAAGTACCTGGTTAATCCTGCTAGTTCGTTTTCTTCCTTGTTCTAAACTGACCACACAAAGCATGGAAGCTGATCAATACTTGTGTGGTCAGTTCTCGTCTCTTGGCTGGCCCTGCATTATTACAGGACACTGTGCAGACACACGACATGTCTGTATTGGGTCGTTTGTTCAGCTATCAAGCCCCCCCCCCTCCCCCCGACCAATTACAGTGTACCTCTTGAACACACCTCCTGCTCGCAGCTTCAGCTATGATCCTGGTTTAACCAATTGCTGTCCCGGAAATGTATATACGTACGCTGGATGGCAAATGGTTAAATGATCTCTTTGTGGACCTGCTATGGTCTTGCCTTAGAAAGTCTGCCAGGAAATTCCTCAATGTTTATTCTGATTTTGGGAGCAGATTGTGATAAAGATTTTCTTTATATTTGAATCCCTTTGATATAATGCATTCTATAATAAGGACAATGTAGACATTGCTATTGCTACTTTGTCCTAATTATAGAGTACATTATAGCAAAGGGATTCAAATAAAAAGAATTTCATTTCTTGCCAGGTTTTGATTTTTGGTATATACAGTATCTCACAAAAATGAGTACACCCCTCACATTTTTGTAAATATTTTATTATATCTTTTCATGTGACAACACTGAAGAAATGACACTTTGCTACAATGTAAAGTAGTGAGTGTACAGCTTGTATAACAGTGTAAATTTGCTGTTCCCTCAAAATAACTCAACACACAGCCATTAATGTCTAAACCGCTGGTAACAAAAGTGAGTACACCCCTAAGTGAAAATGTCCAAATTGGGCCCAATTAGTAATTTTCCATCCCCCGTGTCATGTGACTCGTTAGTGTTACAAGGTCTCAGGCGTGAATGGGGAGCAGGTGTGTTAAATTTGGTGTTATCGCTCTCACTCTCTCATACTGGTCACTGGAAGTTCAACATGGCACCTCATGGCAAAGAACTCTCTTAGGATCTGATAAAAGAATTGTTGCTCTACATAAAGATGACCTAGGCTATAAGAATATTGCCAAGACCATGAAACTGAGCTGCAGCACGATGGCCAAGACCGTACAGAGGTTTAACAGGACAAGTTCCACTCAGAACAGGCCTCGCCATAGTCGATCAAAGAAGTTGAGTGCACATGCTCAGCGTCATATCCAGAGGTTGTCTTTTGGAAATAGACGTATGAGTGCTGCCAGCATTGCTGAAAAGCTTGAAGGGGTGGGGGATCAGCCTGTCAGTGCTCAGACCATACGCCGTACACTGCATCAAATTGGTCTGCATGGCTGTCATCCCAGAAGTACATAAATAGAGATAGGCAACCGCACTCCAGTTTGAAGGTATGAAGCAATAAAATACATTCATTGAAAATCCAATCAATTAAAACGATCCATAGTGACAAATCAGAGACAGGGGACAAAACACAGTTGACGCGTTTCACAAAATTACATTCGCTTAGTCATAACCATCCCAGAAGGAAGCCTCTTCCAAAGATGATGCACAAGAAAGCCTGCAAATAGTTTGCTGAAGACAAGCAGACTAAGGACATGGATTACTGGAACCATGTCCTGTGGTCTGATGAGACCAAGATAAACTTATTTGGTTGAGATGGTGTCAAGCGTGTGTGGGGGCAACCAGGTGAGGAGCACAAAGACAAGTGTGTCTTCCTACAGTCAAGCATGGTGGTGGGGGTGTCATGGTCTGGGGCTGCATGAGTGCTGCTGGCACTGGGGAGCTACAGTTCATTGAGGGAACCATGAATGCCAACATGCAGTGGCGTAGCGTGGGGGGTGCTGGGGGGGCCAACCGCACCAGGCGCAAAATCTGGGGGGGGGGGGCGCAGTGTCATGCTGCCATTTAGGAGCCTGCTCAGCCATCCTTAGTGTAGGAATCAGGTAGGTCTCTGTAGTGGTCAGTGTAATTGTCAGGTAGGTTTGTGTAGTGGTCAGGTAGGTCAGTGTAGGAATCAGGTAGGTCTGTGTAGTGCTCAGGTAGGTCAGTGTAGGTGTCAGTATAGAAATTTGGTAGGTCAGTGCAGTAATCAGGTTGGTTAGTGCAGGAATAAGGTAGGTCAGTGTAGGTGTCTGTGTAGTGGTCAGGTAGGTTTGTGTAGTGGTCAGGTAGGTCTGTGTAGAAACCGACTGCTCGTCGGTGAAACGCGTCAGCGTTGGCGTTGTGGCATCTTACACTGTGTCCCCCTGTGCAGCATAGTCCATATTGCTCGCCATCCCTTCGGCTACTGTCAGCGGCTGTTCCCCTTACCAGGCACCCGGCGGATCGTACCTACCGGAAGTGACGTCTTTCACTCATACCAGGAAGCAACTGGATCCTCTATGCCGTGGTAGCCGATAACCGGGTTGAACGCCGCTCCGGAGAAGACAGCGGACCGGTCTGCACAGTACAACAGGACTGGGACGGAGCTCCATGGATTCCACCTAGAGCACAGCCGGACCGCATACCCCCACAACATCTGCAGGTAAAGCTGCCTTTACTGTTATACCAGTGGAACATTTCCCCATTTTGGCTGTACCTCAGTTTTCTGTATGAGGACATCTTCACTTAATCGGTACATGCAGCAGCGGATCCGGAGCTCTACTGGACTCCAGCAGCCGAGTAGCACACTCCTCCATCAACTCCTTGTGACCTACCCTCTGTCCCTTTTTTTGCAGTGAAGCTTATTCCTTCCCTTTGAGAGGACTGCAGGATTTCTTTGTGCCTCATGCATACACCTGCACGGACACGCTGTGAGGTTCATTAAGCACTAGTGAGCTATTGATTCTCATTAATTTACACAGGAGTACGTTCATTCACTGTGCTATCGGATGCATCCATAGAGGTCATCACATACCACCTGGCAAGTGTACCGACCACATGTTCGATACATGTCTGGTGGTATGTTAGGTCATACATGAGTTATTGGAACCATTATCTGATTGTTATTTTCTCATTTAGGTGTATCCACTACTCCAGATAATCCATTGGTTTTCTTTCTCATTCAACTATTTGACACGCTCCAGTCCCATTCTTTACATGTGTTTCATGCCACTTTTTATTGTATGTTTTTTAACAGTGTCTAAGCAGTGTGTTCCTCCATTGCCTTGTATTGAGTCCTATTTTCGTATTTTCACAGGCATAAGTGCCTAAATAAAATTTAACTTTTTACACTATATTTTTTGCTCGAGTATCCTTAGTTGGTTTTCTGTGGGAGTGCTCCATTTTGGGCCACCCCCACAATTTTTGTTTTTTCGAATCTGTATACTCACCCAACGGTTACTCCATGCTTTTTTCTCTAGCCTTCAAATTGTGTTATCATACACAATTGTGTAGCTAGACATAATATCTGCTTCGGCATCTCTGAGGCCCATAACGGATTACCATATACCCTATTATTTTTAGGTCTGTGTAGGTGTCAGTATAGTAATAAGGTAGGTCTGTTTAGTGATCAGCTAGGTCAGTGCAGATGTCAGTGTAGTGGTCTAGTAGATTTGTGTAGGGGGCGCAAATTACTTACCTTGCCCCGGGCGCTGAAAACCTACGCTACGCCACTGCCAACATGTACTGTGACATACTGAAGCAGAACATGATCCCCTCCCTTCGGAGACTGGGCCACAGAGAAGAATTCCAACATGATAACGACCCCAAACACACCTCCAAGATGACCACTGCCTTGCTAAAGAAGCTGAGGGTAAAGGTGATGGACTGGTCAAGCATGTCTCCAGACCTAAACCCTATTGAGCATATGTGGGGCATCCTCAAACAGAAGGTGGAGGAGCTCAAAGTCTCTAACATCCACCAGATCTGTGATGTCGTCATGGAGGAGTGGAAGAGGACTCCAGTGCCAACCTGTGAAGCTCTGGTGAACTCCATGCCCAAGAGGTTTAAGGCAGTGCTGGAAAATAATGGTGACCACACAAAATATTGACACGTTGGGTCCAATTTGGACATTTTCACTTAGGGGTGTACTCACTTTTGTTGCCAGCGGTTTAGACATTAATGGCTGTGTGTTGAGTTATTTTGAGGGGACAGCAAAATTTACACTGTTATACAAGCTGTACACTCACTACTTTACATTGTAGCAAAGTGTCATTTCTTCAGTGTTGTCACATGAAAAGATAGAATAAAATATTTACAAAAATGTGAGGGGTGTACTCACTTTTGTGAGATACTGTAGCTGTACAAGTTACCACTGTCAGTAATTATTTTGGTGTCACTTTTTTTTTAGCCTAGGTCAGGGTTATTTTAGCACCACGATAAGAGTTAGATGAGATGAAAAGATTTTGTATTTGAGGTAGGAATTTCCTGGGTGGTACAAATAATGTTGAAGTGGCAGAAAGTTTTGTGTGGGTTTCTAGAGAACTCTCATAAGATGCTGAATAGGACAAATAAATGACAAATTAAAGAGACACTGTCACTAGACCATTTATTTTTCAGCAAAAAGCTTTCTAAGATTATTTGTGCATTTGACCTCTGGAAGATTTACCCCCCCCCCCCCTTCATGACCAGGCCATTTTTTTGAGATACAGCCCTGCTCGGGTGGTGCTACATCTACAAATCCCATTAACTGGTTGGCGACCGCCGCACGACTATATACGCCGGCAGTCAGACCCGGCAAAGTGACGTATATATGTACGTCACTAGCCTGTCACTTGCTTGGGAGCCAATAGCGCTCGAGCGCGCGCCCATGGAGGCGCGCTCCCGCCCCGTCTAGTTCCCTAGCAAGTCCGAGCGTTTGACCGGCGGACCCGATGTCCGCTGGTCACTCGCCGATCGTCGGTGCAGAGGGAGAAAGGCAGGCGGCTGATGTAAACAAGCCGCCTGTCATTCTCCCCTGTGTAGGAATGGTGATCATACGGTTCTACTATGTAGGACCGTTGATCACTGTTCCGACACTAGTAGCCACAGCCAATCACAGTAAAAAGCACGCCCCTAGGGACCCACTTAACCCCTCCTTCCCCAATAAAGTTAACCCCTTCCCTGCCAGTGTCATTTTGCAGTAACAGTGCATATTTATAGCACTGATTACTGTAGTAATGTCACTGGTAACCCCAAAAGTGTCAAAAATGTCAGTCAAGGGTCCGATCTGTCCGCCGCAATGTCGCAGTCCCGCAAGAAAATTGCAGATTGCCGCCATTACTCGTTAAAAAAAACACCAAAAATGACAGAAATCTTTCCCTTAGTTAGTAAACGCAATAACTTTTGCGCAAACCAATCAAAATACGCTTATTGTGATTTTTTTTACCAAACATAGGTAGCAGAAAACAAATTGGCCAAAAATTTAAAAAAAAATTTGATATTTACATTTTTTTGGGGGGGAATTTCATATAAAAAAAATGTGAAAAATATTGTTATTTTTTCAAAATTTACGCTCTTTTTTTGTTTATAGCGCAAAAAGTAAAAATCGCACAGGTGATCAAATACCACCAAAAGAAAGCTCTGTTTGTGGGAAAAAAAGGACGTAAATTTTATTTGGGTACAGCGTCACACGACCGCGCAATTGTCAGTTAAAGTCGCACAGTGCCGAATCGCAAAAAGTGGCCTGGACGTAAGACAGCAAAATCCTCCGGTGGTAAAGTGGTTAAAGACAATTGCTTCCAAAAACATTTTTTTCCCTATTGGATTATTTTATCTCTTGCCTCTGATAATAACTCAAAAAATGTTGGATTTTCCATCACTTTGGGGTTGATTTACTAAACTTGGAGAGAGCAAAATCTGGTGAAGCTCTGCATGCTAGCCAATCAGTTTCTAACTTCAGCTTCTTCATTTAACTACTTGACCTCCAGAAGATTTACGCCCCTTCCTGACCAGTCCATTTTTTTGCGATACGGCACTGCGATACTTTAACTGACAATTGCGCGGTCGTGTGACGATGTACCCAAATACAATTGATGTACTTCCCCCCCCCCCCAAAAAAAAAATGGAGCCTTCTTTTGGTGGTATTTGATCACCTCTGCAGTTTTTTATTTTTTTGCGCTATAAACAAAAAAAGACCGATAATTTTGAAAAAAAAAATATATATTTTTTTTACTTTCTGTTATAAAACATTCACAATAAAAAAATTGAAAAAATCTAATTTCTTCATCAGGTTAGGCCAATACGTATTCTGCTACATGTTTTTGGTAAAAAAAAATAAAAATCACAATAACCGTATTTTGATTGGATTGCGCAAAAGTTATCGCATCTACTAATTTTTATGGAATTTTTATTTATTTATTTTTTCTTTCTTTATTACTAGTAATGGCGAAGATCAGCGACTTATAGCGGGACTAACACTAATTAACACTTTTTGGGGACCAGTGACACCAATACAGTGATCAGTGCTCAGGGTAAAGATTTATGTCTTTTTTTTTTTTTTTTTTTACTAGTAATGGCGGCGATCAGCGATTTTTATCGGGACTGCGACATTGTGGTGGACAGATCGGACACCTTACTGACATTTTTGACACTTTTTTTTTTTTTATTTATTTTTATTCTGCTACAAGTTTTTGGTAAAAAAAATAAAAAATAAAAAAAATAAGCGTATTTTGATTGGTTTGCGCAAAAGTTATCGCATCTATTAATTTTTATGGAATTTTTATTCATTTATTTATTTATTCTTTATTACTAGTAACGGCGAAGATCAGCGACTTGTAGCGGGACTAACACTATTGTAACACTTTTTTGGGGGGACCAGTGACACCAATACAGTGATCAGTGCTCAGGGGATAGATTTATGTAATTTTTTAAATTTTTACTAGTAATGGCAGCGATCAGCGATTTTTAGCGGGACTGCGACATTGTAGTGGACAGATCGGACCCCTAACTGCCATTTTTGTCTCTTTTTTTTTTTTATTCTGCTACATGTTTTTGGTAAAAAAAAAATAAATAAAAACTAAAAAAAAATAAGCGTATTTTGATTGGTTTGCGCAAAAGTTATCACATCTATTAATTTTTATTTATTTATTCTTTATTACTAGTAATGGCGAAGATCAGCGACTTATAGCGGGACTAAAACTATTGTAACACTTTTTGTAACCAGCGATCAGCGATTTTTAGCGGGACTGCGAAATTGTGGTGGACAGATCGGAACACCTAAGGGCTCTTTCACACGGTCCGCCTCCGTAGGCGGATCCGTGCTGCTCAGCGGGGATCGATCCGCCGATCCCCGCTGAGCCGGCGGATGACAGCTCCGTCTCTGCTTTCAGTGCGGAGAGGGAGGTGTCACAGCTCCCGCTGCTCTCTATGGGGGATCGGATGAGAGCGGACCGCCTGTCCGCTCTCATCCGATCCGATCCCTGAACGGATGGAAAAAGAGTAGATAGAGTTTCCATCCGTTCAGATTTCACGGACAGCAGTGGCGGTTCTACATTAAATTGCTCCCCGGGCAAGACTCCCTCCCGGCTCCCCCCCCCAAAAAAAAAAAAAATAACATGACAACATAATAAATGCAGAGTGCCACAGCATTGCCCCCAATAAATGCAGAGTGCCACAGCATTGCCCCCAATGAATGCAGAGTGCCACAGCAATGCCCCCAATAAATGCAGAGTGCCACAGCAATGCCCCCAATAAATGCAGAGTGCCACAGCAATGCCCCCAATAAATGCAGAGTGCCACAGCATTGCCCCAATAAATGCAGAGTGCCACAGCATTGCCCCCAATAAATGCAGAGTGCTACAGCATTGCCCCCAATAAATGCAGAGTGCCACAGCAATGCCCCCAATAAATGCAGAGTGCCACAGCATTGCCCCAATAAATGCAGAGTGCCACAGCATTGCCCCCAATAAATGCAGAGTGCCACAGCATTGCCCCCAATAAATGCAGAGTGCCACAGCAATGCCCCCAATAAATGCAGAGTGCCACAGCATTGCCCCAATAAATGCAGAGTGCCACAGCAATGCCCCCAATAAATGCAGAGTGCCACAGCATTGCCCCCAATAAATGCAGAGTGCCACAGCATTGCCCCCAATAAATGCAGAGTGCCACAGCAATGCCCCCAATAAATGAAGAGTGCCACAGCATTGCCCCCTTTCAATGTAGAGATGCCAGCGTCACGCGTGCCACCTTTCAATGCAGAGCGCCAGCGTTCCCCCCGCGAGACCCATCCGTGCACTTACCTCACTTCTCTTCAGTTCAGTCCCCGGATTCCCCGTGTCTTCTCAGTCCTCCCACGGCGCCTCCTCCTCGGCCAATGGCATGGGGTTTGCCTTTCGGCCAATCAGGAAGCGGGAGGACCTGCTCCCTGATTGGCCAGGAGGAGGATCAGTGTGACAATAGCGAATTTTCATTCGCTATTGTCACACAATGGGCGGGCTCGGGGGGAGCAATGCTTTGCGCCTCGGCTTGGCTGCCACAGTGAAATTATTCAAAGTTTCTCGGGCGGCCCAGCAGCAGGGGTGGCGGGATTCCCCTCCCCTCTCCGCTCGCTCTCGCTCAGCTCAGCTTCTGTGCGGCAGTGGCTCCTTCAGCAGCAGGGGCGGCAGGATTCCCCTCCCTCCCCTCTCCGCTCGCTCTCGCTCAGCTCAGCTCAGCTTCTGTGCGGCAGCGGCTCTTTCAGCAGCAGGGGCGGCGCAGCCGCGCAGGTATAGAAAACCGCTTAGCGGCACAGGCTAGCACAGATCAGATGATTTTTTTTTCCTCCAGGTTCGTGTGCCGAGTGCCGCCCCCCACGTGTCATGAAAAAATGCCGCCCCGGGTGGCTGCCCCGTTCGCCCATGCCTAAACCCGCCACTGACGGACAGGATCGGATACGGATGGCAGCGGGTTTCAGCGGAGGTGTCATCCGCTGCCCCATAGAGCTGCATGGAGGATCCGATCACATCCACCTAAAAAACTAACAGGCGGATCTGATCGGACCGCCCGTGTGAAAGAGCCCTTACTGACATTTTTGACACTTTTGGGGGGACCAGTGACACCAATACAGCGATCAGTGCTCAGGGGAAAGATTTATGTCATTTTTATTTTTTTTTATTTTACTAGTAATGGCGGCAATCTGCGATTTTTAGCGATTTTTAGCGGGACTGCGACATTGCGGTGGACAGATCGGACCCCTAACTGCCATTTTTGACACTTTTGGGGGAGTGAAATTACTACAGTAATCAGTGGTTCGAAATGCAGACGGTCCTGTGCATCTTCTGGTCCGTTTCAGGTGCGAATTCAGCCAAAAATTCAGACCTGATTTGCACCTGAAACTGTGAAAAAACACACACTGGACCCCCTGATGTTGGCTTTAGCTGGTGTGAACCTGGCCTTACACTTATCAAAATGGAGTCAGGGAAGTACCATTCTTCTGGCAACCGCCAAACCCAGACACGTCCATTGGATTGCCAGACATAGAAGCGTGATTCATGACTCCAGAGAACACGTCTCACTCTCCACAGCTCTAGAGTCCAGTGGCGGAACGCTTTACACCACGGCATTGCACTTAGTGATGTAAGGTTTGGGTGCAGCTGCTCGGCCATGGAAACCCATTCCATGAAGCTCTCTATGCACTGTTGTTGTGATAATCTGAAGGCCACACAAAGTTTGGAGGTCTGTAGCTATTGACTTTGCAGACAGTTGGCGACTTCTGCACACTGTGAGCTTCAACATGCGCTTACCCTGCTCTATCATTTTACGTGGCCTACCTAGGGTAGGGTGACCAAATGTCCCCGGCAGTGGCGTAGCGTGGGTTGTCAGCACCCGGGGCAGGGCAAGTAATTTGTGCCCCCTAACTCGCGGGATTTTAGCACTCGAGTCTCTTCCACTAGTTTAGTTAAAGAAACCCTTACCCCCTAAGCACATGTATTGTTTGTTATGAAAATACTGATGTAATTAAAGTAAAATGCATCTAAATACAAGTTTGAATGACCAGTGTGCCCCCTTTCAATGCAGAATGACCAGCGTGCCCCCTTTCAATGCAGAATGACCAGCGTGCCCCCTTTCAATGCAGAATGATCAGGGTGCCCTCTTTCAATGCAGAGTGACCAGCGTGCCCCCTTTCAATGCAGAATGATCAGCGTGCCCCCTTTCAATGCAGAATGACCAGTGTGCCCCCTTTCAATGCAGAATGACCAGCGTGCCCCCTTTCAATGCAGAATGATCAGCGTGCCCTCTTTCAATGCAGAATGATCAGCGTGCCCCCTTTCAATGCAGAATGACCAGCGTGCCCCCTTTCAATGCAGAGAGACCAGCATGCAATGCAGCCTAAAGATGGAGGCAGCCGCAGACAGTGTGTGAACTGTGTATGTCAGAGTCAGACAGACAGAGTGACACTGCGGATGCGCCCCCCCAGATGTTGCGCCCGGTGTGGCCGGCCTCCCCTGCACCCCCCACGCTACGCCACTGGTCCTCGGTTTCCGGGGACAGTCCCCGGATTGAGGACATTGTCCCAGGTCCAAGTCTGTCCCCGGTTTTGTCTCCGGATTCAGAGCCGGATTAATGTATATAGGGCATCCCATGCTGGCTGAGAAACAGCCTGGTGGCTCGGATGCAGACGCCCCCTGCTGGACGATCTCACTGCCGCTCCTGCTGCTGTTCAGTGGAGGAGAGGCAGAGCCAAAATTGACTGTGTGGAGGGCTAAGAACAGGAAATGAGTAGATGGGGGGGTCTGTTTGTTCAGAGCTGATGCAGCTGCATGGAGAGAAGGAGAGTTTAGCTGTTGTGGGGGAAGGGCTAAGAGGTGGCTGCAGAGATAATCTGTGAGAGAAGGGTGCAGAGGTGAGCTATGGATGTGGGGGCAGAAGTGTCCTCTGTGAATAGCAAACCTCTGAACCCTGCACTCTATGTCCAACACCCTCCTGTATATTATGTAGTCCTGTGCCCAGCGCTCTGTGTATTATGTAGTCCTGTGCCCAATGCTCTGTGTATTATGCATTGCTGTGCCCAGTGCTCTGTGTATTATGTAGTCCTGTGCCCAGCACTTTGTGTATTATGTAGTCCCGTGCCCAGCGCTCTGTGTATTATGTAGTCCCGTGCCCAGCGCTCTGTGTATTATGCAGTCCTGTGCCCAGCACTCTGTGTATTATTTAGTCCTGTGCCCAGCGCTCTGTGTATTATGCAGTCCTGTGCCCAATGCTCTGTGTATTATGCATTCCTGTGCCCAGTGCTCTGTGTATTATGTAGTCCTGTGCCCAGCACTTTGTGTATTATGTAGTCCTGTGCCCAGCACTCTGTGTATTATGTAGTCCTGTGCCCGGTGCTCTGTGTATAATGCATTCATGTGCCCAGTGCTCTGTGTATTATGCAGTCCTGTGCTGAGCGCCCTGTGTATTATGTAGTCCTGTACCCAGCGATCTGTGTATTATGTAGTCCTGTACCCAGCGATCTGTGTATTATGCAGTCCTGTGCCCGGCGCTCTGTGTATTATGCAGTCCTGTGCCCAGCGCTCGGTGTATTATGTAGTCCTGTACCCAGCGCTCTGTGTATTATGCAGTCCTGTGCCCAGCACTCTGTGTATTATGCAGTCCTGTGCCCAGCGCTCTGTGTATTATGTAGTCCTGTGCCCAGCGCTCTGTGTATTATGTAGTCCTGTGCCCAGCGCTCTGTGTATTATGCAGTCCTGTGCCATTTGCCAATAAAAAAAAATACAAAAGATGTTTCTGGATTTCATTTTTATAAATCTGGTCACCTTAACCTAGGGTTGCCACCTCATCCCTTTTAACCAGGACACACATTAATTACACAGGTTCTGTGGCTGATTAGGGTGGTAATCAAAACCACTTAGTGCCTTATGTACATTATATTAGCCTCAGAACCTGTATAATTAACCTCTTCCGAACCGCCCGCCGCAGATATACTGTTGCAGGCAGCCCCTTCTGCACGAACCAACGTAGCCCTACGTCAGTCGCGTGCCTGCTGCTAGGAGGTGAGCGCGCGCGCCAGCGGCGTGCTCCCGCCCCTACTCGTCAACGAGGACTCCGATGCACGGGGCCGGTGACTCCAATTGCTGCCTGCCACCCACGATCGTTCCCCACTGAGAGAGAAGGATGGTTGGCTGTTGTAAACACAGCCGACCGTTCTTCTCCCTGGAATGATCACAGAGCGCCTGTGATCCTTCTATATAGGATCACAGGTCTCTATGATCATTTCACAAGCCATGTCCCCATACAGTTAGAAACAGGCCCCTAGGTACACGTTTAACCCCTTGATCACTTACTGTGTTAACCCCTTCCCTGCCAGTGTCATTATTACAGCAAGTGCATACCGTATTTTTTAGCGCTGATTACTGTAGTGATGTCACTGGTCCCCCCAAAAGTGTCAAAAATGTCAATTAGGGGTCCGATCTGTCCGCCGCAATGTCTCTGTCCCACTCAAAATCGCAGATTGTGGCCATTACTAGTAAAAAATAAATAAAAATTACATAAATCTTTCCCCTAGTTTGTAGACGCAATAACTTTTGCGCAAGCCAATAAAAATACGCTTATTGCGATGTTTTTTTTTTTTTACCAAAAATATGTAGCAGAATACAAATTGGCCTAAAATGTTAAAAAAAATAGATTTTTACATTTTTTTGGGGGGGGGGGGGGGGGGGGTGGGGTGTTATATAGCAGAATGTGAAAAATATTGTTTTTTTTTTTCAGAATTGTCGTTTTTTTTTTGTTTATAGCACAAAAAATAAACATCGCACAGGTGATCAAATATCACCAAAAGAAAGCTCTATTTGTGGGAAAAAAAGGACATCAATTGTATTTAGGTACATCGTCACACGACCGCGCAGTTGTCAGTTAAAGTAGTGCAGTGCCGAATTGCAAAAAATGGCCTGGTCATTAAGGGGGCAAACACTTTTGGTCCAGAAGTGGTTAAAGTAACAGAACATTCCGGAGTAGCGAGGGCAAGCAGGGTGCACCACTTGACAACAGTCAGGTTAGGAGCTTCATCATCAGGCAATATGTGGGGCTCAGAGGGTTTCAGGTTTCTTGTCTCTGTTCCTGGAATAAGGTCTTCAAACTCAGCCTCTCTCCTCAATGGCGCCCATTAGAGATGTGCACTGCGGAAAAATATGTTTTGTTTCGGATTTGTTTGTTAAGTTAATAATCTCGTTTCGGCATATTTGTTATGTTAGAATGACCCGTTTTCAAAATTTGCTTTGTACATTCGGACTTCATATGTATATAATTATCTAGAACATAAAAGAATAAAATAGATAAGAATAGAAAAATAGAATAGATTAGAAAAATTGAATGAATATAGCCGTATTGCAAAATTTGGATTTCAGAAGCCGGCTATATTCCTTTCCTTTTCCCTTTATTTTTCCTTCCCTTTCTTTTTCCTTTCCTTTCCTTCTCTTCTTTTTTTTCCTTTCTTTTTCCTTTCCTTCCTTCTCCTTTTTTTTTTTTCCTTTCCTTCCTTTCTTTTTCCTTTCCTTCTTTTCCTTTTTTTGTCCTTCCCTTTCTTTTTCCTTTCCTTGCCTTTCCTTCCCTTTCCATTCCTTTCCTTTCCTTCTCTTCTCTTTATCCTTTCCTTCTCTTTTTTCCTTTCCTTTCCCTCTCTTCTCTTTTTCCTTTCCTTTCTTTCCTTCTCTTTTTCCTTTCCTTCCCTTCCCTTCCCTTCCCTTCTCTTCTCTTTTTCCTTTCATTTCCTTTCCTTCTCTTCTCTTTTTCCTTCTCTTTTTTCCTTTCCTTTCCTTTCCTTCTCTTCTCTTTAGCCTTTCCTTCTCCTTTTTCCTTTCCTTTCCTTTCCTTTCCTCCTCTTCTCTTTTTCCTTTCCTTTCCTTCTCTTCTCTTTTTCCTTTCCTTCTCCTTTCTCCTTTCCTTCCCTTCCCTTCCCTCCCCTTCTCTTCTCTTTCTCCTTCCCTTCCCTTCCCTCCCCTTCTCTTCTCTTTCTCCTTTCCTTCCCTTCCCTTCCCTTCCCTCCCCTTCTCTTCTCTTTCTCCTTTCCTTCCCTTCCCTCCCCTTCCCTTCTCTTCTCTTTTTCCTTTCCTTTCCTTTCATTTCCTTCTCTTTTTCCTTTCCTTTCCTTTCCTTTTCTTCATATTATATGTTTCCTCTCCTCTCCTCATTATATTCTTTCTATTCTATTTTATTCTGATGTATTCCATTCTAGTCCATTAAATCGTGTTTTGGAGGAATAGACTTCCCCCTTCTTCAGGGCTGTCGATGCGTCCTATTTGGGGGGGGAACAATACCCATGAGTGGTTATTTTGGGATCAAGGTTTCTGAATGGCGAGATGCCGGCTTTAGTTGTATCGGCATCATTGTGTTCCCACCAAATAGTACGCAGCAACAGCCCTGAGGAAGGGAGAGTCTATTCCCCCGAAACGCATTGGTTTAATGTACATGTTGCTAATTTTTAATAAAAATGCATGATCCAGATTTTAGAAGTCACATTTCTCTGGACACCAGGTGCCTTTCTTTTTATCTAAGTCTGAAATAATCTTAAAGTGATTGCAAAGTCTCATTTTTTTTTTTTCAATAAAAATAACAAATATGTTATACTTACCCCCAATTCTCCTCTTCTCGGGTCCCTCTTTGGTTCTCCTGGCCAGGTCTGGCCTAAGACATTGTGGTGCCTGGGTCCAAGAATAAAATTCTGCGCCCCCCCAAAAAAAAAAAAAAAAATCATGCCCACAAAACGTCCCCACGTCCATCATTTTATATCTTGATAATTAAACGAAAATTAAATTTAATGGGAAGTCAGATGTACATGCACCAGCACCTTGTCTATATTGAAAAAACTTTAGGGGCACCTAAAAAAAGGGGGGCACCTGTGTGGGCGTGCTCCCAAGTGCCACTGCTGTGACACAGACAGCGGGAATCTGCCCCAATGGCTCCTGCTGCTATCAATCTATCCAATGAGGACGGAGACAACGGTTGGAACCACTGGGCTCATGCACACTGATGGAACAGATGGGCTCAGGTAAGAAAAATGGAGGGGGGGAGTGGCTCTGGGGGCAACTGCAACAGAGTAGGTTTTTCCCCTAAAGCGGAGTTCCGGCCTCGGGGGGTGAAATTTAGATAAAAATACCCCCGGGACAGTCAGGGCTAGTACATTCCACAATGGATAGCCTCTGATCTGTCCCGGGTTGCACTTACCTGCAAGAAGAAATACTTACCTTGAAAATGTCTTCTCCAGCGCTGCCATCAGTGGTGTATTTAGGTTTTGTGCTGCCCTAGGCCTAAACTTGGGCACCTCTAATTTAAATATGACCCACCCCGTCCTGTAAAGGCCAGACCCTTTCCTGTTTATGACCCACCCTGTCATCTGTAAACCACAGACCACAACCACAGTCTATCAGTGCCCATCAGTGCAGTCTCATTAGTGCAGCATATCAGTGCAGCCTCATTAGTGGCCATCAGTACAGCCCCATCAGTGGCCACCAGTGCATCATATCAGTGCTGCCTTATCATTGCAGCCCTATCAGTGCAGCTTATCAGTCCTGCCTCATCAGTGGCCATCAGTGCAGTCTATTAGTGCCCATCAGGGCAGGATATCAGTGCAGCCCCATCAGCTTTTTTGCTGCCCCCCCAGCAAAGTGCTGCCCTAGGCCTGGGCCTTGTTTGCCTAGGCCAAGATACAGCACTGGCTGCCATCTCAAGTGTGGGCAGCTGAAGCCAGCGCGTCCTCTTCTGTGTCCTTGTCAGTGACGTCGGAGTCCCACAATGCCCTGCACCGGCCCCGCTCGTCACTTCCGGTGCAGACACGGCATCCCTGCACAGCTTCTGGGCAACACCTTCTGTTTTACTTTGAGGACATCGATGCGTAAAATTAAAAAAATTAATAAAAAGGAGCACGTTAAAATATAAAATGTAAAAAAAAAAAAAATGCATTTCCAAAAATACTATATACTGTATAATATCTTCTCATAATCAGTGTGAAAGATGAGTTTATATTCAAGTGAAATAAAACAAAAATAGAAAAGATACGTGTTACTGTAACAGCACTTATCTGGACGATTTTGCCACCTCATTAATTTCCGGTAAACATGCACGCTAAAACTGAAACCTCTGGGCTAGAAGTGAGAAAATACATTTGCTTACAAGGTCTATTCACTATGACGTGGGGCCTACTGGTATGACTGGTATTTCGCTCCCTTCCCATATTGGTTTACTCAGATTCCTGCATGAGTAGACGGAGGAACCCTTGAAACATCTTTCTGGTTTCAGGTA
Source organism: Pelophylax lessonae (assembly GCF_965119305.1). NCBI lineage: Eukaryota > Metazoa > Chordata > Amphibia > Anura > Ranidae > Pelophylax > Pelophylax lessonae. The sequence continues at coordinate 16,471,117 of NC_138774.1, forward strand.
ACTCTTGCTAAGATGACTATATCTACAACTCGTTATACATTAGTGTGATGGTAGGTGGGAAGAATGCTTCTTACACTTGTGGTCAGTGTGAAGAAATACTGGGGTGCCGTGAAGTGGCTCTGTAGTCTAGCACCCCCCTAGGTAGGTGCAGGGGCAGACTGGCAACTTTCGGCCCAGGGGGCAAGTACAAACCAGAGGCCCATGGTGAAGTGACTCGGCCCCCCTCCAACTCTCCCTCTTCTTGTCCTCCTCCTGACCCCCATTCCAGGCTGAAGACCTGCTCCAGGTACTCTCTACTCACTTGCTGAATCCAGGTTCCCAACCTGGCCAGCAGGGGGCGGTTGGGGGGAGTTGGGACAGCTCGGTTGGGTCTGGCCAGGGGAGGAGAGTCTCCAACTGGGCATGGAACTGGCCTTTGCTTAGACACAGTTTACACCATCCATGCTGGGGAGGGGAGGCCTGCGCTCTGTCCTTGTCTTCAACCCGCACTCAGTAGGTCAGTGGCGGGACTTTTTACTTCTCTTCATCAGGAATCATTTAGGCATGTCTGTGTCAGAAGCGGTGCAGCCTTTTTATGGGGCATCAACGCGGGCCAGGGGGCAATTGCCCCCCTGCCCCCTGGCCCAGTCCTCCCCTGGGTAGGTGGGTAAGTGTTACAAGAGAGTATAGTTTTGGGGTCTTTCTGCTTACTTGGAAGATTGGCAGGTAAATTTACACTGCTCTCTGCCTACCAGGGAGCAGGATCCATTGGTAGAGTCTGCTCATGGTGATTAGGTGCAGCTCAGCTTGTCTGAATGTTTCACACTGATCCAAAAGGGAGGAATACTGGACAGTGGAAGAAACCTGACAAGTGAGGGCACAGGCATTGTTACAGCCCTGGTGATTGGCAATGGAGAGTGCCTAGGTGCATTCTGGGTGACTGTATAAATGCCATGAGCACATATGCTCGGGGTTTTCAGCTGAAGAGTGGGGTCCCAGAGGGAGGGGGTGGCTCCCCCTCCTCTGAAGAAGTTGCCATGTGGCCTGGGGTAGTCAACCTGAGGGTCTGAGCGTCAGAGAAAAGCTGAACCCAGAGAGCCTGCAGAACTGACTAGAAGGGAGACACTAGAAAGGATCTGATTCTGCCTATAATGAGTACTGATCTGTGTCTGTGAGGGCCATCCCTTCTGCTAGAAGAGTCAGTGGACGGGTGTCAGTCAAGGGGATGCTAGAGAGTGTCCTGAAGATAATGTAGTTGCATCAAGTCTCCTGCTAGAGAGAGCAAGAGGACCTAATTCTTGCATCAATGTGGCAGTATGGTAAAAGCAGTGTGACTACTTCCACAAATAACCTGGTGAGGCCAAGTGAGAGGTGTCCTTATCTACGGTATATAGTTCCAGTTGGAGTATCCCACTATTGCCTTCTCCCATCCAACTTCCTCAATAATTAGAAAACCAAATTCCCTGGACTGTTTATTAACCACTTTACGTCTGCTCACAGTAATATTACTGCGGCAGAGTGGCTCGTTATCGTCTGACGACGTAGTACTACGTCGTCAGACACTCCCCCTTCTGGGCGGCGCTTGCGCGCCGCCAGAGGCTCGCTCCCGCTGTTTTCATTCACAGCAGGAGTCGGGCCAGGGGAGGAGCAGCGGCGATCGCCGCTGCTCTTACCCGATCGTCGGGGATCGAGTCTGGAGATCCGACCGCTGTGTGTAAACACAAGCGGGCGGATATCCATAGTGACAGGGAGTGACAGATCGGAGTGTTCAGCATAGCTGGACATCCGATCTGTCCATGACTCACTCAGTCACCTCCCCCCCACACGTCAGTAAGCACCAGGCATACATTAACCCCTCCCTCTCCAATAAAATTAACCCCTTCCCTGCCAGTGTCATTTTTACACTAACAGTGCATATATATAGCACTGATTACTGTAGAAATGTCACTGGTACCCCCAAAAGTGTCAAAAATGTCAGTCAAGGGTACGATCTGTCCGCCGCAATGTCGCAGTCCCGCAAAAAAAATCGCAGATCGCCGCCATTACGCGTTAAAAAAAAAAACACCAAAAATGACAGAAATCTTTCCCTTTGTTAGTAAACGCAATAACTTTTGCGCAAACCAATCAAAATACGCTTATTGCGATTTTTTTTACCAAACATAGGTAGCATAAAACAAATTGGCCAAAATTTTTTTAAAAAATTGGTTTTTACATCTTTTTTGGGGGGAATTTCATATAAAAAAATGTTAAAAATGTTGTTATTTTTTCAAAATAAACGCTCTTTTTTTGTTTATAGCGCAAAAAGTAAAAATCGCACAGGTGATCAAATACCACCAAAAGAAAGCTCTGTTTGTGGGAAAAAAAGGACGTAAATTTCGTTTGGGTACGGCGTCGCACGACCGCGCAATTGTCAGTTGAAGTCGCACAGCGCCGAATCGCAAAAAGTGGCCTGGACGGAAGACAGCAAAATCCTCCGGTGGTAAAGTGGTTAAGTAACGAGCAAAACAGGAGTAAGGAGGGATGTGTTAAAACTCCCCAGCAACTGTCTGCAGGTAATCAGAGGGAGACCTAAGAAGTCATCACCCAGCAAGTCCTACGGGGACAGTGCTACACAGTAGCTTACGCATGTACACATTTGCAAATGTGTGCAAACTAAACCCCTGTTTTAACCACTTCCTGACCGCTCACATGGAGACTACGGCGGCAGAGTGGCTATCCTGGGTCCAGCGGCGTAGACCTAGGTTGCTGGATTCCGCCCCCTCTCTGTGGCGCACGTGCGCCGTGAAGGGCTCGCTCCCACTGTATTTAGACACAGCGGGAGTCGGGCCAGGGGAGGAGAGGCGGTGATCACCGTCGCTCTTCCCCGATCGTCGGGGAAAGTGTGAGAAGATCCGCCCACTTGTGTAAACAAAGCGGACGGATCTCCTCTGTGACAGGCAGGGACAGATTACAGGATTCAGCATAGCTGAACCTGCAATCTGTGTCTGTGTCACACAACCCCCTCCCCCCACACACGTCAGTAAGCATGAGGCACACATTTAACCCCTTGATCACCAACAGTGTTAACCCCTTCCCTGCCAGTGTCATTATTACAGTGACAGTGCATATTTATAGCACTGATTACTGTAGTAATGTCACTGGTATCCCCAAAAGTGTCAAAAATGTCAGTTAGGGGTCCAATCTGTCCGCCGCAATGCCGCAGTCCCGCAAAAAAAAAAAATTGCAGATTGCCGCCTATACTAGTAAAACAAAAAAAAACAATAAAAATGACATAAATCTTTCCTGTAGTTCGTAAACGCAATAACTTTTGCGCAAACCAATCAAAATACGCTTATTGTGATTTTTTTTTTTTTTACCGAAAATATGTAGCAGAAAACAAATTGGCCTAAAATGTTAAAAAAATTTGATTTAGAATTTTTTTTTTTTTTTTTTGGGGGGGGGGGGGGGGATGTTATATATCAGTATGTGAAAAATATTGTTTTTTTTTTTTCAAACTGTTGCTCCATTTTTCCAAAATTAAAAAATCGCACAGGTGATCAAATACCACCAAAAGAAAGCTCTAATTGTGGGTGGAAAAAAGGAGATCAATTTAATTTGGGTACAGCGTCGCACGACCGCGCAATTGTCCGTTAAAATAACGCAGTGCCGAATCGCAAAATATGGCCTGGTCAGGAAGGGGGTAAAATCTTCCAGTCTTAAAGTGGTTAAAAATACACTCATTGAGAATTTTCTTGTCAAAGACATGTAGCTAAATACATTTTGGCCTAAATATGACAAAAATTGAATATATTGGATATTTTTTAACTGTCAAAGTAGAAAATTTCAATTTTTTCGCAAAATTTTCGCTCTTTTTTTTATTAATATCGCAAAAAATGAAAAGCGCAGAGGTGATCAAATACCACCAAAAGAAAGCTTTGTTTGTGGGAAAAAAGGACGTCAATTTTGTTTGGGTACGGCGTTGCATGACCGCGCAATTGTCAGTTAAATTTGCGCAGTGCCAAGTTGCAAAAAGTGGCCTGGTCATTAAGCAGGAAAATCCTCTGCTCCTAAACTCATACTGTTAGACAGGATAATTTGGTTGGTCAGAAGGCTGGTTGGTGAGTTGAGCTGGGAATTTCATTGGTTTTGTTTTGCATGCGTTGCCCTTCCATGCGCTCCTTACTGCAAAGACATGTTTATAGGTAGGGGCAGTGGCCATTTGTTTGTATAGTGGGAAGAATCATCCCTTTATTGATAGCTAAAAAGATCAATGGTGTCAGTGGGAACTTACACTTTTGTCACCAAAAGTATTGGGACGCCTGCCTTTACACACACATGAACTTTAATGACCTCCCAGTCTTAGTCCGTAGGGTTAAATATTGAGTTGGCCCACCCTTTGCAGCTATAACAGCTTCAACTCTTCTGGGAAGGCTGTCCACAAGGTTTAGAAGTGTCTATGGGAATGTTTCCAGAAGCGCATTTGTGAGGTCAGGCACTGATGTTGGATGAGAAGGCCTGGCTTGCAGTCTCCGCTCTAATTCAACCCAAATGTGGTCTATCGGATTGAGGTCTTTGTCTTAAGATTCGTCTGATTCGTTCTAGGTTTGGACTGAATCGTCTGCTCCTCTGCTCATCCCTAACATCCACCTATACTATGGATACCCACTTTGATCAGAATGTGCTGTGTGAAGGGGGTTGTGTCCCTTCCCTCCAATCAATTCTCACTGAGCTCTGTAGCACGTAACTTCAGCTGTCCGCCCCCTGCTTTCTGAAAGCCCAGACAAGTTATATAAATTCTGTACTTTGAATGGATTTAGAGGAGAGAGAGCTGCAGATAAACAGGTACAACTTATGTAGGAGGATTTGTTTCATCTCTGTGTATCACCTGAGGCCAGTCACTTCACTGGGTATATGGAAGGGTTTGCAACCACTTTTAAGTACATTTTCTTTTACACACAAGCAAAAATAAGTATCTGAATGGGACCTTGCATCAACCACTTACCGTCCTTGTACAGCAGAGCTCAGACTGGGTGAGGGAGAAGCAGAACAAGGAGCCAATCAGTGGTCCTGCACTGCAAGGAACATGCTGATAGGAGGAGAGAGCAGAGACAAAGATGAGCTCTCCAGCTTGCTGCTTTTCCTTTCACTGTCCAATCACAGGCTGGGGGAGGGACAAAACCTATAGGACTTCTTTTAAACCAACCCCTGAGACCGCTTTTCAGAAGATGGTGAAAGGAGATAGACAATCGCCACCTCCCGATGCCTATTTTTTTTTTTTGGCTTTTTATTTTTCCTTATTACCAAATGCAATTGTCCATTGCAGGACCATGCTGCAACTGCAAACATTTGGCTCATGGTTGCACTGCGGTCCCATTCACTTTCATGGACGAGTGTGGCTGGTGATGCTGCCTTCAAGCTCTGCATGTTGCATGAAACTACAAATCATCATAGCCATGGGAACGTATACCCAAGTGGCACCATGGTTGCTTGGAAGTTGGTGGTCAGGAGGTGGAAAAATGTGGATCAATTGTCTGTTTTTACCACCTTTCCATGTGAAAGGATCCTAAGTGTTACTGAACTGCAGCTGAGGCTGTACTGTACAACAGAGCTGTGTAAATGTCAGGACTGGATGCTGTGCCGGGGCAAGGTCACCTAGAGCCCAGGGCTAACATGCCAAACTGCGCCCCCCCAGATGTATGAGCATTATGGCTGCATTCACATGTCAGCTTATAATCGCGGGCAGAACCGCCGCGGTTCCGCCCGCGATTCAGAGATTTATTGCAAATCGCGGGACGCCTAGCGTTGCCCGTTGATTTGCAATAGCCCCCCCAAACGCCGAGCGATGTTGCCGCGATATACGCCCGCCGAATCGCGGCAACATCGCGCAAACAAAATTGCGGGACGCAATACGCTCCAAAAAAGTACAAGAGCTTCTTTGGAGCGTATTGCGTCCCGCGATTTTGTTTGCGCGATGTTGCCGCGATTCGGCGGGCGTAAATCGCGGCAACATCGCTCGGCGTTTGGGGGGGCTATTGCAAATCAACGGGCAACGCTAGGCGTCCCGCGATTTGCAATAAATCTCTGAATCGCGGGCGGAACCGCGGCGGTTCTGCCCGCGATTATAAGCTGACATGTGAATGCAGCCTATGTGTTAGCAAAGATCCCCCCCCCCCCAAATAAATACATAAATAAATAAAAATTGAGCACTAATATGCACTCTTACCACCAAAGCATAAATCCCCCCTCCTTCCAGGACAAATCCACCCCCTGCTTAAATCCCCCCTCTTAGCACAAATCTTTACCCCCCCCCCCCATCCTCCCTTCCAGCTCAAATCCTCCCTCTCCCCAGCACACCCCCCCCCCCCCAAAAAAAAAAAAAAAAACACTCCTCCTAGCACAAATCTTCTACTCCTCAAATCCCCCCTCCCCTCTTCCTTGGGTACATATCCCCCCCCCCCCCCACACCAATTCCCCCCTCCCAGCAGAAATTCCCTCACCTAATACAAATCCCCCCCGCTCCAAATCCCCCCCCCTAGTGCAAATACCCAACAAATCTCCCCGCCTAGCACAACTTATCTTCCCCATCCCCCCTCCCAACCCAAATCCCCCCAAATCACCTTTCCTAGCAAACCCCCCAAAACTTCCCCTCCTAGAATAATTCTTACTCACTGCTGCCCCCCAAAGTCTCCCACCCAACACAGATCCCATCTCCCCAATCTCCTTGTGGTGCCCCCCCCCCTCATCTCACCTAATACCGCAGTGCCCTTGGCAGCCGCCCCCTCCTGCCCACCCCTTGTACCGGCCGTGACTGGATGGACAAAAATGCAAATCCATAGGCAGGTAAAGCAGCTCCCTGATGTATTTTATATATACTGTATATATATATATATATGGATATCTATCTCTCTATCTCTCTATTTATCTACCTATCTATTTATCTTCCTATCTACCTATCTACCTGTCTATCTATCTATCTATCTATCTACCTGTCTATCTATCTATCTATCTATCTATCTATCTATCTATCTATCTATCTATCTATCTATCTATATATATATATATATATATATATATATATATATATATATATATATATAATTTTTATAAAATTATATATATAAATATACATTTATTAAAATATAAATATACACTTGTATATAAATATAAATATATATATATATATATATATATATATATATATATATATATATATATATATATATATATTTTTTTTTTTATATTTAGCTGATTGCCTGGAATTCAGCTTTAATGTTCTAAATGTTTTAGATAAAACGGAGTTGTAATAATTATTTGGTTGTTGTAACAATTGTGTGACTTTACTAAAACTGAACCGCAGACAATAAAACTGGAAACTGGTGTAAGATCATTTCACAACATTTCTTTCTTCACAGGAAATGGAGGAAACCAAAATGAGCCGCTGCCAATGTTGATCAACTTCCACATCGGATCTCCTGTTACATAATATAGTCTGTATACAGTACACAGTATATCTGTATATACTCCCCCCCCCCCCTCCATATCCTCGTCCTGGCTACAGAAAAGATCGGTTTTAACTCTTGTTAGTGATCATTACATTACTGAACAGATCCATTACAGAGCACAGCAGAGCAAGAGTAGGGAGCGGAAGAATAAAGCTTTAGTTAGATAATATGGCTGTGTGTTATAAGAGGGGCTTCGTTGTTCGGCTAACATTGGTGCCAAGAGGATGCACAGGGAATCACATCACTGCTGATTTGAGAAATGATGGGGTGCAACCAAGATCTTTTGAACTGATCCAAAGTATCTGAAGGTTAGACTAAACCAATGCAGATACAAGCTACTTTGTGAATCTAACACACGATGTAGATATATACAGTGTAGCACTGCCCCCTAGAGGACTGGTGAAGAATGACACTTTTGGATTCCCCTGGGTTACCCGTAGAAACTTACTTACCCTACGTCGGCTGCAATAAGTGGCTGTACTGGGATGATGCCTGCAGCTAGAGGCATCATCCTGGTACCATTTTTTTAGAGCCGTTGGTTGGCCTTCAGGCGGTAATGACCGATGCGGCTCGGGAGCAGCTCGATCCTTACCCCAGCGAGCGGGAGGGGATGCCCCCCCCCCCGCCGCCCTCTGCGGCTCTGCCCGGGTCTCCCGTCCCACCGGGAGACCCGAGCAACCAGTTGGTGCATCAGCCGGCTGGTTGGAGTCCCGATCAAAGCTGGATTCGGACTCAATTCTTTTTCCCTAGCTCAAGGACCTCCCTGGAAGAAACTGCTTGCTAAGCTCCTCAAGGGAATCTGAGTCCTCTTCCTCCATTTCACATGAATGAAGATGAGGTAAGTTTTCCTATTTGTGTTTCTCTTCAGGGTACTCCCCCAGTACCCCCTTTTTCTGTGCTAGCTGACACCCGTCCACTGACTCTACACTCCGGAGTGGTCCCCATCCTGGGCAGACCCCTTGGCAAGATCCTCTGTACTCACAATACTGTTTTTCCAGAGTCTCGCAGTGGCCCAACTCCTCCAGTCACCTCTCCTGGACCTCTGGGTTTAGCCTCACTCCAATGGCTCACCAGGCCGACTGCCTGTGACCATCACCAACAGCAGCAGAAGAGGAGGCAGCCACCACCCTCCTTATGGGACTTTGCTTTCCGCCAAAAGACCTCTATCTCATGTGCCCGTGGCTTTTTATACCCTGCCCCATAATGCAACGAGACCAACTGTCTGTGACAATCCCTGGGGCGGTACCAAAAGCCTGTGTGTCATTGGTCAGGTTTCCTCTAGCATCCAACGTGCCTCCCTATTGGATCAGCTGGGGACACTCCCTAAGACCAGAAGAAGCACACACTGGGCATACTAAGCAGACCTGACTCCCAGATCCTGCTCTCTGTTAAGCAGAGAACAATATAAATTTTGCCTGCTGCTCCTCTGATCGGCAGACAGAACCAAAACTATACTCTCTACCTAGAACCTGACTAGTGGGGTGCTACATCCACCCCCCACCAAACGAGCCATGTCCTCACTGGCTCTGGGGCAGCTGCCCCCTACAAAAATTTCCTACCAAAATTTACCTAACAGAGTATTCCACAACCTGGAAAGGGGGAAAAGGGAAGATAACAAAAATACAAGCAATCATTTCCGTAGAAAAATTATAGTTTTTGCTGTACAAATATCATACACATTTACATGTCAGGTCCAGAGGTGCAGCGCTGTGTAATGTAATATAAAGGGAACCAGAGGTGCAGGGGGCTGTAAAGGGAGCCAGAGGTGCAGCGGGCTGTGTAATGTAAAGGGAACCAGAGGTGCGGGGCTGTGTAATGTGTAAGGGGTCCAGAGGTGCAGGGGGCTGTGTAATGTAAAGGGAACCAAAGGGGCAGGGGGCTGTGTAATGTAAAGGGGTCCAGAGGTGCAGAGGGCTGTGTAATGTAAAGGGGTCCAGAGGTGCAGGGGGCTGTGTAATGTAAAGGGGTCCAGAGGTGCAGGGCAGTGGTGTATTTAGGTTTGGTGCTGCCCTAGGCCTGACTAAACTTGTGCAGCCCCTAATTTATACCTCTTCCTGTAAAGGCCACATCCCTTCCTGTTTATGACCCGCCCTGACATCTGTAAACCACAGACCACAACCAGTCTATCAATGCCCATCAGTCCAGCCTCATCAGTTCCCATAAGTTCAGACTTATCAGTGCAGCCTCATCAGTGGCCACAAGTGCAGCCTGATCAGTGGCCATCAGTTAAGCCTATTAGTGCCCATCAGTACTGGCAGGTAGCAGTGTGACCGCTTTATGGGGGCGCCAGACTGATTGGCCCCCATAGGACTGGCACTATACTAAAAGTGTAGCTCAAGCCGGTGGGGACCCTTTTCCTGCGAGAGCCAGGAGGAGGCTGTTTTTTTCCATGTGGGGTGCAGCTTTTTTGCTGCCCCCCTGCAAAGTGCTCCCCTAGGCCTGGGCCTTGTTGGCCTAGGCCAAGATACAGCACTGGTGCAGGGAGCTGTGTAATGTAAAGGGGTCCAGAGGTGCAGGGGGCTGTGTAATGTACAAGGAACCAGAGGTGCGGGGCATTAACGTAATGCACCCCCCCCCCCCACCAAACAAAACTCTACTTAGGTGGGCAACAAATCATCCTGACTAACTAACTACCATTGCTTGTTCAAAAATATGGAGGACTTAGCCAGACCTGAACCTCCCGTACAAGCCTGCAAAGGAAGAAATCGGTTTAAACATTTCTGACATTTGCACATTAACAGTACATTTCTACCTAGGTAGTGAGAAAGCCCTCTCCACAGAGACGACCTTCTCACCCAAGATCCCTAGCTAAATATCCTGGTAGATGACACTTCCTGTAATCTTGACCCAGCGTTCAGCTTCACTCCTGTATAGGTGATGACCAAACCCTGACAAACTATCTACCTTTTAGCCACTCCCACAAGTTCTCAAAGACATGAGAAGTCCATCCGACTATTGCTCGCAGTGTCCCTTACATCTACAGCACCGAGGCAACATGTCTTCTCCAAGACAGGGTATTTTCTGGAGCCTGAGCAACCTGTCTGAACCTGTAGGGATTAACCGTCCCTTCAGGGGCTTCCCTCTGCTGACCATCTTTATAGAGATGCTGATTTCATTTTCCAGCAGGACTTGGCACCTGCCCACACTGCCAAAATTACCAATACCTGGTCACATGATCATGGTATCTCTGTGCTTGATTGGCCAGCAAACTCGTCTGACCTAAACCCCATAGAGAATCTGTGGGGTATTGTCAAGAGGAAGATGAGACCCAACAATTCAGATGAGCTGAAGGCCGCTATCAAAGCAACCTGGGCTTCCATAACACCTCAGCAGTGCCACAGGCTGATCACCTCCATGCCACGCCGCATTGGTGCAGTAATTCATGCAAAAGGAGCCCTGACCAAGTATTGAGTGCATCCTATACTGTACATGGACATAGTTTTCAGTAAGCCAACATTTCTGTATTAAAAATCCTTTTTTTTATTATGTAATATTTTAAATAGTCTTATGTGATATTCAAATTTTCGGAGATACTGAATTTTGGGGTGTTTCTACCTGTAAGCTATAATCATCATAAATAAAAGAAAGAAATGCTTGAAATATATCTGTGTGTAACCCATATATCTGTGTGTAACCCATCTATATAAAATATGTCCCTATCAGAGTGCCTCCTTACATCAGGTGTACCCATCAGAGTGCCCCGTTTACATCAGGTGTCTCCATCAGAGTGCCCCCTTTACATCCAGTGTCCCCATTAGAGTGCCCCCTTATATCAGGTGTCCCCATCAGAGTGCCCCGTTTACATCAGGTGTCCCCATCAGAGTGCCCCCTTTCATCAGGTGTACCCATCAGAGTGCCCCGTTTACATCAGGTGTCCCCATCAGAGTGCCCCCTTTACATCCGGTGTCCCCATTAGAGTGCCCCCTTACATCAGGTGTCCCCATCAGAGTGCCCCGTTTACATCAGGTGTCCCCATCAGAGTGCCCCCTTTCATCAGGTGTACCCATCAGAGTGCCCCGTTTACATCAGGTGTCCCCATCAGAGTGCCCCCTTTACATCCGGTGTCCCCATTAGAGTGCCCCCTTACATCAGGTGTCCCCATCAGAGTGCCCCGTTTACATCAGGTGTCCCCATCAGAGTGCCCCCTTACATCAGGTGTCTCCAATAGAGTCCTCCTTTACATAAGGTGTCCCCAGTAGAGTCCTCTGTCTTTACCTCAAATATTCCCAATAGAGTCCCCCTTTACATCAGATGTTCCCAATAGAGTGCCCCTTACATCAGGTTTCCCCATCAGAGTGCCCCCTTACATCAGGTGTCTCCAATAGAGTCCTCCTTTACATAAGGTGTCCCCAGTAGAGTCCTCTTTACCTCAAATATTCCCAATAGAGTCCCCCTTTACATCAGATGTTCCCAATAGAGTGCCCCTTACATCAGGTTTCCCCATCAGAGTGCCCCCTTACATCAGGTGTCTCCAATAGAGTCCTCCTTTACATAAGGTGTCCCCAGTAGAGTCCTCTTTACCTCAAATATTCCCAATAGAGTCCCCCTTTACATCAGATGTTCCCAATAGAGTGCCCCCTTACATCAGGTTTCCCCAAAAGTATCTATCTTTACATCAGATGTCCTGAATAGAGTCCCCTGTTACATCAGGTGTCCCCAATAGAGTCCCCCTTACCATTAGGTGTGCCCATCAGAGTGCCTCCTTACATCAGGTGTCCCCAATATAGTCCTTCTTTACATCAGGTGTCCCAAATAGAGTCCCCCTTTACATCAAATGTCCCCAGTAGAATCCCAGTTTACATCAGGTGTCCCCGTCAGAGTGCCCCCTTACATCAAATATCCCCCGTAGAGACCCCTTTCCCATCAAGTGTCACCGTCAGAGTGCCCCCTTACATCAGTTGTCTCCAATAGAGTCCTCGGTTACATCAGGTGTCCCCATCAGAATGCCCCCTTACATCAGGTGTCTCCAATAAAATCCCCCATAACATGACGTGTCCCCAGTAGTGTCCCCCTTTACATTGGGTGTCCCCTTTTACATTAGGTGTCCCCCTTTACATTGGGTGTCCCCAGAAGGCTTCCTTTACATCAGCTGTCTCTAGTAGAGGCCTTCTTTACATCAGGAGTCCCTCTTTACATCAGGTGTCCCTATCAGAGTGCCCCCTTACATCAGTGCCCCCTTCGTCATCTTGCCTGATGAAGGGGCCCTGCGTCACTCCAAAACATTGGCATATGTGTACTGTGTGAACATATAAATAAAGCTTTGGAGCTTTTTGAGGAATCCTTGGTGTGCTAATGACATTTCTACATTTGTCCCCAGTAGTCCTCCTTTACATCAGGTGTTCCCATAAGAGTGCCCCCTTACATCAGGTGTCCCCAATAGAGTCTTCGTTTACATGAGGTGTCCCCAATAGAGTCCCCTATTACATCAGGTGTCCCCAATAGAGTCCTCCTTTACATCAGGTGTCCCCTATAGAGCCCCCCTTTACATCAGGTGTCCCCTGTAGAGCCCCCCTTTACATCAGGTGTCCCCAAAAGAGTCTTCCTTTACATCAGGGGGCCCCAGTAGAGTCCCCCTTTACATCAGGTGTCCCCAGTAGAGTCCTCCTTTACATCTGGTATCCCCAATAGAGTCCTCCTTTATAATCAGGTGTCCCCAGTAGAGTCCCCCATTACATCAGGTGTCCCCAATAGAGTCCCCCATTACATCAGATGTCCCCATCAGGGTGCCCCTTTACATCAGGTGTCCCCAATAGAGTCCCCCATTACATCAGATGTCCCCATCAGGGTGCCCCTTTACATCAGGTGTCCCCAATAGAGTCCTCCTTTACGTGAGGTATCCCCAGTAGAGTCCTTCTTTACATGAGGTGTCCCCAATAAAGTCCCCCTTTACATCAGGTGTCCCCAGTAAAGTCCCCCTTTACATCAGGTGTCCCCAATAGAGTCCCCCATTACATCAGGTGTCCCCAATAGAGTCCCCCATTACATCAGGTGTCCCCATAAGGGTGCCCCTTTACATCAGGTGTCCCCAATAAATTTCTCCTTTACGTGAGGTATCCCCAGTAGAGTTCTCCTTTACATGAGGTGTCCCCAATAGAGTACCCTGTTACATCAGGTGTCCCCAATAGAGTCCTCCTTTACATCAGGTGTCCCCAGAAGAGTCCCCCTTTACATCAGGTGTCCCCAAAAGAGTCACCTATTACATCAGGTATCCCCAGAAGAGTTCCCCTTTACAACAAGTGTCCTCAAAAGTGTCTTCCTTTACATCAGGTGGAGTCCCCTTTTACATCAGGTGCCCCCAAAAGAGTTGTCCTTTACAACAGGTATCCCAAGTAGAGTCCCCCATTACATCAGGTGTCTCCAGTAGAGCCCCCATTACATCAGGTGTCCCCAAAAGAGTCTTCCTTTACATCAGGTGTTCCCAGAAGAGTCCCCCTTTACATCAGGTGTCTCCACGCTCCCGAGTTGTTCCCCCGCCCCTTTCCTCCATGTACTGGGAGATCGGTACTCACAGCATGTCATGCCTCTCTCTAGTCATGTGACCAGTCACATGACAGGGAGAGAAAGAAAAAAGGACACAGTCCACCCCCCTTCCTCAGTAGCGCCCTGCTGAGACTGAGGACAGTTCTCTCTCTCAGCACCGGCTCTTTTCTACCCCATGCAGGCTGGTGGAAGGAGAAAGCTGAATTCTTCCTCCAGCAGCAGCTATTGGCTGCTGCTCCTTTTGACACCGCAGTGACTTCTATCAGTGAGTGGGATGCCCCCCCAGTCCCGGGTTTGACATCCACACGACATTCGGGAAGGAATGTCCACACATATGAATAGATATGCTGCACTTTCCTAATAGAATTCAGTCACATCAGATCAACATCCAATCCAGAGTCACTTGACAATACACAGTCAATCACATTTAGTGGAGGATCTGCAGTAGTCACATGTGAAAGCATATGCAGCACCATTAGCAGCCACCTTCTTCTAACAGTCTCCCCTTCCACCCGGGGTCATTAGTACTCACAAGACTGGGCTCTCTAGTCACCTCTTCTATAGGTACACCTCTCCCATGACCCTCCAGGGGCTCAGCCTCACTAAGGCAACACTTGGCCTGGCCTGGAAATCTATATGCAATCTGTCCTAGCCCCCACCTCCATAAAGGACCAAAAGTCTAGAGCCAGCTCTACCTGGGTGCAGGTCTTCTTCCCCCCAACCTCCTGCATTGGCCAGGGTTTACACGTGTCAACGGTGAGTTGTGTCCCCATCACCTGGGGAGTCCCTCTTTACATCAGATGTCCCCAATAGAGTCCCTTTTTACATTAGGTGTCCCCTGCAGAGTCCTCCTTTACATCAGGTGTCCCCAGTAGAGTCCCCCATTACATCAGATATCCCCAACAGAGTCCCCCATTACATCAGATGACCCCAAAAGAGTCCACCTTTACATCAGGCGCCCCAGTAGAGTCCCCCTTTACATTAGGTGTCCCCAACAGAGTCCTTCTTTACATCAGGTGTCCCCAGTAGAGTCCTTCTTTTCATCAGGTGTCCCCAGTATGGTCCCCCATTACATCGGATATCCCCAACAGAGTCCCCCATTACATCAGATGTCCCCAATAGAGTCATCTTTTATATCAGGTGCCCCAGTAGAGTTCCCCTTTACATCAGGTGTCCCCAATAGAATCCCCCTAAACATCAGGTGTCCCCATCAGAGTGCCCCCTTACATCAGGTGTCCCAAACAGAGTGCCCCCTTACATCAGGTGTCCCCATCAGAGTGCCCCCTTACATCAGGTGTCCCCATCAGAGTGCCCCTTACATCAGGTGCTCTCATCAGAGTGCCCCTTTACATTAGGTGTCCTCATCAGAGTGTCCCTTATATCAGGTTTCCCCACCAGAGTGCCCCCTTACATCAGGTGTCCCCGTCAGAGTGCCCCCTTACATCAGGTGTCCCCGTCAGAGTGCCCCCTTACATCAGGTGACCCCCATCAGAGTGCCCCTTACATCAGGTGCTCCCATCAGAGTGCCCCTTGCATCTGATGTCCCCATCAGAGTTCCCCTTTTCATCAGGTGTCCCCATCAGAGTGCCCCTTACAACAGGTGTTCCCATCAGAGTGCCCCTTACATCAGGTGACCCCATCAGAGTGCCCCTTACATCAGGTGTCCCCATCAGAGTGCCCCTTACATTAGGTGTCCCCATCAGAGTGCCCCCTTACATCAGATGACCCCATCAGAGTGCCCCTTACATCAAGTGACCCTCATCAGAGTGCCCCTTACACCAGGTGCTCCCATCAGAGTGCCCCTTTACATCAGGTGTCCCCATTAGAGTGCCCCTTTACATCAGGTGCTCCCATCAGAGTGCCCCCTTACATCAGGTGACCCCATCAGAGTGCCCCTTACATCAGGTGTCCCCATCAGAGTTCCCCTTACATCAGATGCCCAAATCAGAGTGCCCCTTACATCAGGTGCTCCCATCAGAGTGCCCCTTACATCAGGTGTCCCTATCAGAGTGCCCCTTACATCAGATGCCCAAATCAGAGTGCCCCTTACATCAGGTGCTCCCATCAGAGTGCCCTCTGCCCCTTACATCAGGTGTTCCCATCAGAGTGCCCTCTTACATCAAGTGTCCCCATCAGAGTGCCCCTTACATCAGGTGCTCCCATTAGAGTGCTCCTATACATCAGGTGTCCCCATCAGAGTGCCCCTTACATCAGGTGTCCCCATCAGAGTCCCCCTTTACATTGGGTGTCCCCTATCAGAGTGCCCCCTTACATCAGGTGTTCCCATCAGAGTGCCCCTTTACATCAGGTGTTCCCATCAGAATGTCCCTTACATCAGGTGTCCCCTTCGTCATCTTGTCTGACTTTATGAACGCCTTATTGTAGGTGGCCGCTGTGCACAGGATCACATATATATATACATAATCTCGCACTTCCGGGACGCAGACACAATTGTGCGCCATTGGTAGCTCACCCTCTCTGTCATTATACGCAGCGGGAGCCAATCAGCGGGTACCGTGGACTCGGTATTATAGGCCGGCCCGGGGTTTCCGGGCCGGCCTATAATTTCTCATAGCCATTTATAGCTTTCTGAGACATTAATTCACTTACTGTAAGATACTGTGTATATTTAGTGTATTTACTTGTTATTATAACTTGTTATTTACTGTTCTTTAGTGTCATTTCAACTGAGCCCTGTCTGTTTATCCAGGGCCTAGCTGAATAATACTCTTTTCAAGCCTTTTTCTTGACTAAAGCTAAGCTAAAGAGTTAAAACCTATCAGCATTGTGTCAGCGTGTCATTTAAAGGTATACACAACATGTCTGAACCTAGAGTGTCAGGAGGGCTGGACGGTTGACAAGGTCAAAGCAGCACAGAAGAACATACAATTACAAGCAACCCCCAAGGGGCAGTGCTACATTTGGGGGCTCGTCCGGGATGTTCTTCACTGTAGCAGGCCCTAGTCACAAGCTAATGAGGGAGAAAGAGATGGACACAGTTGCTGCAGCTGCCTGGGGAAGGGCCCAAGGAGCTCGGATGGAGTGAAGCACTGTTCTGGAGATCTCAGGAAGTGACTGTAAAGAGAAGGAGATCCGACAATGGGTGAGGGCCTTAATGCCAGAGCAGAGGGCCTACATCTTGGATGTGAAGGCAGAGTTTACTTTGGACTATGTATGGGTGCTGATGGAGTGGCAGGAATATATACCTGCCTGTTTCCAGGAAGAAGAGATAACCTAACAGAAGGAGTAATTGCTCGGGTGGTCTCGCTGCAAGGGACTGATGGAAGAGATTATGGAGGGGCTACCATCACCGCAAACCAGGGCAGGGACAACGTGGCTGGTTGGTGCAGACTCCTGTGAAACCAATGCCCCTCCCGTTTCGTTCTATACTGACATAAGCTGACTATTCAAGAGCTTGGTGAAGAATGGTCCCAGTAATGCGGGCCAAGGATATAGGAAGCTCCGGTTCTTCTCAGGGCAATTGCCAGCGCTGGCTGCAGAAGAGGAATTTGAGACCTGGATGAGTCAGGCCACTCAAGCGGTAAAGGAGTGGAGTGTGCCAGAAGCTGTGAAGAGACAGAGGCTTAGTGAGAGCCTCAGGGGCCCAGCGGCAGAAGTGATTCGTATCATGCCGATGGGAAAAAAGGACTGTGTAGCTATGGATTACTTTATTATTGGCATACTGAACATTGCTATATCATTGCTCTTAAAGGGGACACGTTACTGGTATCTAGAGTAGCTCATCTCTCTTTAGAATACAGGTATTATAGGCCGGCCCGGAGTTTCCCTTTAGTAAAAGCATTTCTCATAGCAAATTATAGCTTTCTGAGAGATTTATTCACTTATTGTAAGATACTGTATATATTTGGTGCATTTAATTGGTATTATAACTTACTTACTTATTTACTGTTCTTTAGTGTTATTTCAACTGAGCCCTGGCTGTTTATCCAGGGCCTAGTTGATTAATACTCTTTTCAAGCCTTTTTTCTTGAGTAAAGTAAGCTAAAAAGTTAAAGCCTATCTACATTGTGTCAGTGTGGCATTTAAAGGTATACACAACATGTCTGAACCTAGCGTGTCAGGAGGGCTAGACGGTTCACAGGGTCAACTTGGCATAGAAGAAATTACAAATTACAAGCAACCCCCAAGGGGGCAGTGCTACATATAGGAGGTGGTTTCCCTAAATATATCTAAATACAATGTTTTAACAAGGTCTTGCATTGTGGGTGCCAGTACCAAGTCATATTGGAAAGCAGACCCTTCCACCAGCTTAAAAAAATTGCAGCCACCCGATCGCTTGCACACACCCTGGTACATTGCCCCTACACCATATTTCCTGGGCTCTGCGCTCCCAACTAGTGTCAGTGGTTACAAGGGAGGAAGAAAGTCTGTTCGCTGGTTTTCCCCCTTTTTTTTTTTTTTTTAAGTACATGATGGTGCAAAAAAACCTAAAATGGAATAAAACCCGTAAGTGTACAAAAAAGTGCACTTAAGGGTGTGCTTTTAGTCCACCCCCGAAGGGGTAGGACCTCTACCCTAATCCCCCCGGGGCGCAAGACTCCTGCGTCTGCCTATCCAGAAGGCCTGGGAGACCCCGTTCTTCTCGAGGTCAACCGAAGCCGACCATGGAATGCTTACTCCAGGGTGTCTCCTGAAGACTGATCCCCCAGGTGCAGTACAGGAAGGAACCTGAGGGCCACACATCCTCCCCCTAAAAGTCAGGGTAAGTCCGAAACTCACACCTTTCACCCATGAAAAAAACACACAAAAGTGAAAGCAGTGACAAACAGTGGGGGGAAAATAAATAGAAAATAAAAAAATGGCCATGCAGATTGTGCCCTGGCTGGGCCCTGAGTCCTAGTAGACAAAAATTGCCTCCGGACTTAACCAAAAAAGGCCTAGCCCTAAAAGACGCAGTGCAAAAGGAAAGCACATTTGGTAACAG
Organism: Pelophylax lessonae; assembly: GCF_965119305.1. Lineage (NCBI taxonomy): Eukaryota > Metazoa > Chordata > Amphibia > Anura > Ranidae > Pelophylax > Pelophylax lessonae. Next base: position 16,490,002 of record NC_138774.1, read on the forward strand.
TGACCATATGTTCTGTTCACATCGTGTGTCCACACATCCAAGTGTTACTAAGAGCACCCCAAGGGCAACCACTCCCTGGGGGCACAGACACCACAAACCTTCTGCCTTCCCAGCCTATGGCCAGACAAGGTGGAACATTCAAACCAGGAGGAATTACTCCCGTGCCCCAACTGGCTGTGGGTGCCCTGATTTCTGTTCCAGCAGGTACTAACCTTCCAAGCCCCCATCACTCTAGCAGAGATTCATAGCCACCACTCCAACCTTGGTAAGGTCAGAATGACAGCACAGAACCTCCACGAGATCACTGATAAGAACAGATACTACGCAAGAGCTTAGCCAAAAGGCTGAGAAACCCAGAAGCGACGTGTATTACATCACTTCTAAGTTCATCCATCACTGTCCCAGGCCACTTTGGCCGAGGAAGAAACTAATGGGGAAAGATCTGAGCTCCATCATTTTCACTGGAGGGCAGGTGAGACATCAGGGGTCCCCTGATGTCTCATTAAAGAGAACAAACAGTATCACATAGGGGTCAATGATGTCACAAGCATCCCCAACCCTTGTGTACATGCCTCAGTGGGGTGGAGTGGGGTGGGGAATGTCCTGGCCACAGCTGATTGTTTAGGAAAGACAGCTGCCTTCCGAATTTGGCCCAAACCCAAGCTCATCACTACCCCTCACTTTGTACAGATCTCTCCCTACTTCTTAGTCCTTGGAAAGGTGTCATGCACCCCCCCCCCCGACATCCACCAGGCATTTTGACAGCTGTCATCCTCGTGTGCAGCTTAGAATATCCATACCCTGAGCTGGCTGGCTCCCTGTCATTCTCAGTCTCTGTTGACTCAATGATGCCTACAGCCTCACATTGATTATAGCTGCTTGGTCTCAGGTGTTCCCTATCCATGCTGATTCATGCTAACTTCAATGTAAGTATGCTGCTTATTTTAAAAAGGTTTTTTTTTTTTTTTTTTTTTTATACTGACCTCAGCACCCTGCAATTTGTTTTCTTTTACATTGAGGTGATCCTACCCAGACTTTCTGCGGGAGCTGCAGAGGTTCCAGTTCCGGTCCCTTCTCCTGTTCAGTCATCTATCCATCCATCCATCCAGTTGCCTCATCCATTCCTCTACCCTGTTGATGGTCTACATCAGCCTTTCTCAAACTTTTCAACACAGAAGAACCCTTTAAATACCGTATTTATCGGCGTATAACACGCACCTCAATATTTGGAGAGAAATTTCAGGAAAAAAGCTTAAATTTTAAATAAACAGCTCATAACTCAGAACTTTTTTTTTTTTTTTAAATCAAATGACATCTCACCAGTACCCATGAATGCAGCCTCATCAGCAGTGTCCAGCAATGCATCCTCATCAGCAGTGTCCATATATGCAGCCTTGCCAGCAGTGTCCATATATGCAGCCTTGCCAGCAGTGTCCATATATGCAGCCTCAATATATGCAGCCCATCACCAGTGTCCATATATGCAGCCTCATCAGCAGTGTCCATATATGAAGCCTTGCCAGCAGTGTCCATATATGCAGCCTCAATATATGCAGCCTTGCCAGCAGTGTCCATATATGCAGCCTCAATATATGCAGCCTTGCCAGCAGTGTCCATATATGCAGCCTCAATATATGCAGCCTTGCCAGCAGTGTCCATATATGCAGCCTCAATATATGCAGCCTTGCCAGCAGTGTCCATATATGCAGCCTCAATATATGCAGCCCATCAGCAGTGTCCATATACGCAGCCTCAATATATGCAGCCCATCAGCAGTGTCAATATATGCAGCCTCGCAAGCGCAGTGTCCAAATATGCAGCCTCGCAAGCGCCATTAGAACTGTAGGAATCTGTTTTAAAAAGTAGCGCAGAGAGCAGAAGGGGCGGGCCGGGCCGATGAGAAGGAAGGACTAGCTGTTATAAGAGCAGAAGGGGGCGGGCCGGGCCGAGGAGAAGGGAGAACGAGCGAGCGCAGTCATCAGAAGTCCCGCCTCCTCTGCCGAGACCGTCTGTCATAGGCGGGACTTCCGATGACTGCGCTCGCTCGTTCTCCCTTCTCCTCGGCCCGGTCCGCCCCCTTCTGCTCTAATGACAACTCGTCCTTCCTTCTCCTCTGCCCGGCCCGCCCCTTCTGCTCTCGGCGATGCTTCCTGGCTTTTTTTTTTTTTTTAATATCGACGAATAACACGCACTGCTGCTTTTTCCTCCATTTTTAGGAGGAAAAAGTGCATGTTATACGCCGATAAATACGGTAAATGTCTGGTCTCAGGGAACCCCTGCTAACAATTAAAACTCTACAACTCATGACACATTAGTGTGATGGTCAGTGGGAAGAATGCTCCTTACTCTTGTCATCATTGGGAAGAACTACCCCCTTACAGATAGCTAAAAGGAACAATGGTGTCATTAAAAACGTATCTGAGAGGCAGAAATTGCCTATTGCTCAAGGAACCCCTTGCAACCTCAGGAGGAACCCTAGGGTTCCACAGAACCCTGGTTGCGAAACCTGGTCTACAGATATAGATGAAAGTTCCAGTGGATCGGGACGTTGCACTTCTCCTAGGAGCGCCGTATGTACTGTATACTTGTAAACTCTTTGGATCTCTTTACTTCCTATTCTATCTCCGGGACAGGAAGTGAAAATAAATCTCCAAACAGGACAAAGACAGCAAAAAAAATAAAAATAAACTGAATTATCCAAAAGTTTTATCTATACTTACACTTTTTGTTAAATCGTTTTTTTTTTTAAATGTCAGTCTGGTTCTGAATCTGACCATCTGCCCCCATTACTCTCATTCTTACTTTATCTATGTTTCTTGTTGAACAAAGTGCTACCGAGTACATTTTGTGGTTAACCCAGACATCAGAAGATAACCAGGTCATCTGTTCAGGGCTCCTCCTGACCTTAAAGTGTGAAGGAAGGTCACTGGTTCAGATTTCACATTTATTTTAAAAACTTTTAATAGGCGATTACGAAACTCTTTGACATTCAGACTGATTTACCAAACAATACGTGCCTACTGCATGTTGACACCTCCGAGAACCAGACTACGGAATGTACACTGCTAATCCAGGAACATGTGGACATTGATTACAGTGTCATAGGTGTACGGGTCTTCTGGAGTAGATCTTTTGGTGCATGCAAATTTTAAAACTTAATGAGCAGTCAATCTGCTTGTCAATATATAAAATATACACACTTACCAACCTTTCAGTCCTGGTCCCGGGATACAGTACGGCTTCATGTACAATACACCTCCTAAACTTGAGTTTAGGAACTGTTGCTGTTTTTATTTTTGCCAAAGCTCCTCAACTCTTTTAGGATCATTTGGGAGGTGCTGCAGTTAGGGGAGGTTCAACCTCCCTAAACCTCCTCTCCTGAACGCAGAAGAATCGGGGTTCAGGATAGGAACTATTCAGACTTGTATAAAGTACTCGAAATTTCTACTTGAGTAAAAGTACAAGTGCTCGATCAAAAAGTGACTTGAGTAGAAGTGGAAGTGCTCGCAGAAAAAGTTACTTAAGTAGAAGTACTAAAGTATTCAACATTTTTTTTTACTTAAGTATTGCAAGTAGTTTGTTTTAAAAAAATTGCTACTTAACCTCCCTGGCGGTATGATTCTGTCATTAATTCTGTACCAAAAGCGGTACAATTTTTTTTCATGGAAATTTGGCGTTATGTATTATAGGCCTACAATTCTTAGTAATTACTGACTTAAACCTGACCAAAACAAGACTCTAGTAGACATCCCAGATGTGATAAATTTGAAACACAAACACATAATCGAATCAATAATATAATTTTATTATAGAATATATAATATATATAATAAAATTATATTATTGATTAGATTATAATTCATGCGTTATATAATATATATATATATATATATATATATATATATATATATATATATATATATATATATATATATATATATATGTGTGTGTGTGTATATATATATATATATATATATATGTGTATATATATGTGTGTGTGTATATATATATATATATATATATATGTGTGTGTGTGTGTGTATATATATATATATATATATATGTGTGTGTGTGTATATATATATATATAATGCATGAATTATAATCGAATCAATAACATAATTTTATATATATATATGTGTGTGTGTGTGTATATATATATATATATATATATATATATATATATGTGTGTGTGTGTGTGTGTGTGTGTGTGTATATATATATATAATGCATGAATTATAATCGAATCAATAATATAATTTTATATATATATATGTGTGTGTACATAGGTATATACAGTATATACACATATATATATATATATGTATATATATATGTATATATATATGTATATAAAACACAAACACATTTTATATTATATATATGCATATATATATATGTATATATATATATATATATATATATATATATATATATATACATATAAATATATATATATATATATATATATATATATATATATATATACATATAAATGTATATATGCATATATATATATATATATATATATATATGCATATATATAATATAAAATGTGTTTGTGTTTTGTGCAACGTTTTTTTTTTGTTTTTTTCGAATTTCCCTCCCTAGTTCCGCTCCCATGCAGCATTGCTGCTGCAGGGAACGGAACTAGGAAGTCCTCCTACCGACAGACGAGCGGCGGAGATCTCGGCTGGCGGTCACAGCAATGAGAGCTCATCGCTGGATCGCCAGGATAAGGTAAGACACTCCGCTGCGCTGTCTGCACATCCACCCCGAGCGTGACTCAGGGATACCGATAATAGCAGGAAATTCCTACCCCGAGTCACGCTCGGGTTTACCGCTAGCCTGGTTAAGTACTAAAAGTAAAAAGTACCAGTAGTTTTGAAAAAAAATTTCTACTCAAGTACTGAAAGTAGAAGTACAAGTACTGTGTTATGTAGTTATTAAAGAAAGAAATCAAAAGTTTGAACATCATATTGTTTTTTATTATTTCAAATGATTTATTCAAATGATTAACCTGTGTTTGTTAGTAGTTTCTTGATGCACTTTAAGCGCTGTAGCACCATTTATTTGTTTGTTTCATATTTTCTTTTTATTGGAAAGATTTGGTATAGCAGCTTTTATTATACACAGATTTTTATTTTCGTATGCGCTGATAATACACATTTTTTTGAGCTTTATGCAACCTGCCATCTACTGTTCTGGCAGTGGTAATTTTTTTAAAAGTAACGAGTAACTATGCAGCACAAAAAAAAAATATCGGAGTAGAAGTATTGAAATCATCGAAAAAATGTAGTGAAGTAAAAGTAGAAGTAGGAGAAAAAAATTCTACTCTAGGAAAGTACAGATACCGCATTTCGGTACTTAACCACTTGCCGACTGCGCACAGTATATTTACTGCGGCAGTCAGCCCCGGCCAGGCAGAGTGACGTAGGTCTACGTCGCTACTTGCCGCCGGTCCTGTGCGCGCTCCCGCGCGTGCCCGCCAACACCGATGGCTCGATTGGGTTCAGAACCGATCAGTCATCAGGTCCAGGCCAATGATTTTTGGCCTGGACCTGTAGATCGGTCCTGCCCAATCAGATCTTGTTCTGAGTCTGTGAAATGTAAACACAGACTCAGAAAAGACGTGCCCTCTTCTCCCATGATCCCTTTTGGATTCATCTGGAGAAGAGAGCACTTCTAACTGTAAGTACTGCACCAAACACAGTCACACACAGCTAGATAGGCACATTTACCCCCCAATCGCCCCCCCCCCCCGATTAACCCCTACAGCACCTGACACAACACACACTATATACAGCATATAGCACAGAGGCGTAACTAGAACCTTCAGGGCCCTGATGCAAAAAACCATGAAGGGCCCCCTAGACCCCTGGCCGGGGCCCTTACCTTCAAGCCCAGGGCTCTTCCCACTAATCCTGGGGCTCTTTACACTCGTTGCATGGCCTTTTATTACGGTCCCACAGCAGGATTCTTTCACAAGTTCTGCAGTGGGCCCCCTTCCTGCAATCTTGTGGGCCCCCTTCCTGCAATCTTGGGGCCTCCCCACAGTGGTGCAATGCCAGGGTCTGGTCGCAAGTGTGACCTTTGCGATCCTGGAAGTTCACCCACTGGTTTGCTACCGGGCCCCCTGGAGCATGGGGCCCGGTAGCAATTGCAACCCCTGCAACCCCTGTAGTTACGCCCCTGATATAGCAGTTACCTATATACCTGTATAAGTGTGATTTGTGAACAGGTGTAGCACTTGCGACCCCCCCTTTTCCACTCAAATTACCCCCCACCCCCCCCTAATAAAGATTTAACCCACTGATCCCCCCTGAACCCCCCCTGATCACCGCCGTTAACCCCTACACCCTCTGTCACATCAGCACTAATACAAACGCAATATACGGTGTTATTGTATTTTTGTATTAGTGTCATTGTGATCAGAATTAGCGCAGGCGACTAAGTTTCTGTCCCAAGAAGGTTTAGGGTCCCCGCCACCTGCCCCATAAAGATTTAAGCCCCTGACCCCCCCCTGATCACCCCTACACCCCCTGCCATAACACACACCGTATACAGTATATAGCATTTTGCTATATACCCGTATAAGTGTGATTTGTGGTCAGGTCTAGCGCTTGCGACCCCCCTTTTTCCACTTGAATTACCCGCCACCCCCCCTAATAAAGATTTAAGCCCCTGATCCCCCTGATCCCCTCCTGATCACCGCTAGTTAACCCCTACACCCTCTGTCACATCAGCACTAATACAAACGTAATATACAGTGTTTTTGTATTTTTGTATTAGTGTCATTGTGATCAGAATTAGCGCAGGCGACTAAGTTTGTGTCCCAAGGAGGTTTAGGGTCCCCGCCACCCGCCCAATAAAGATTTAATTCCCTGATCCCCCCCTGATCACCCCTACACCCCCTGCCACAACGCACACTGTATACAGTGTATAGCATTTTCTATATACCCGTATAAGTGTGACTTGTGACCAGGTTTAGCGCTTGCCACCGTTCCTTTTATCCTTAGGATACCCGCCAGCCCCTTCCAATAAAGATTTAAACCCCTGATCCCCCCCTGATCACATCCCGTTAACCCCTACACCCTCTGTCACATTAGCACTAATACACACATAATATACTGTTTTTACTGTATTTTGTATTAGTGTCATTGTGACTTGAGGTTGCTCTAGCTAGCTAGTTTCTTTCCCAAAGGAGGTTTAGGGTCCCTGCCACCCCCCCCCCCCAGATCCCCGGCGCATAGTTTAGAAGTAACCCCTTGATTACCACACACGCACGCACGCACGCACATACACTTCCATTTCTAGTATAGTGTTTGAACAGATCAATATCTGATCTGATCAGAACTATACTAGCGCCCCCATAGTTTAGGGTTCCCAAAACGCGGTGTTTGCACGATCAGTACTGATTCCGGCCAGCACCTGCGTTTAACCCTTTCACCCAGGCAAGTGTAGTAATCAATAGATTACCGTCACTTGCAAAAAAACACAAGACACAAAACCGCTGTGTTAGCAGAGTCAGGCCTGATCCCTGCTAGCATTAGCAGTTTTTTTTTGTAGCGCTTGAAATAATCTTCGACAACCAGGTGCTTTTATTACCTGTGAGTCGCATCACTGTACGGGTAAATTTAGTTACCAAAATGTCTAAACGTTCGTACAGTGATGAAGAGCTTCTCAGTTATATGCTGACCGTGTCATCTGATAGCGATGGGGAAGCTACAATGACCGAATTAGTGTCAGTATATGAACCTGATGACAGCAGCGGCTCCCTGACAGACAGCTCTGACGACAGATGGGTCCCTGTTAGACCCAGGCGTACCCGACCCCATTCTGAAGTTGTTGAGATGCAGGAATCGCAGGGTGCTCGTATGGTGCAGAGTGTGGTTACTAGTGCCGCTCATTTTTCTGGCGACCTGGCAAGCGCCAGCGGCCTAGTACACCCTGGACCTAGTACAACCAGCACTGCAGTAAGACCTGGTGACGTGGCGAGTCCCCTAAGTGCAGTTGAAGCTGGTGCGGTGGCTAGCACAAGTAGTGGCCCGCAGCCACCGCGTATTCGTAGACAGGCCCGTAGAGCCCATAGTGCCCTCCCTGATGCGCTGGCATATCCTAATTGGCAACCCACTGATACTACAGCGCCAGTACTTCCCCCATTCACCGCCCAACCTGGAATCCACGTGGAGACAGCTGGTTTTACGCCCCTGAACTTTTATGAGCTGTTCTTCACGGAAGATCTTTACAGATCGATTGTGGATCAATCAAATTTATATGCACAACAGTTCATCGCCGCCAACCCAAATTCACACCTTGCCAGACAATTCGGCTGGAAACCTATAACAGTTTCCGAATTTAAGATCTTTCTGGGCCTTTCCCTCCACATGGGCATAACTAAACAGAGTGAATTGCGGCTATATTGGTCCACTAGCCAGTTCACCGTATGCGCATGTACTCTGCCTCCATGTCCAAGGTGAGATACGAGCAAATTCTGCGATTTATGCATTTCAGCGACAATGAAATCTGTCGTCCTCGGGGAGACCCTGAATATGATCGGCTCCACAAAATTCGGCCCCTCATAGACCACTTCAATCAGCGGTTTGCAGCCTTGTTTACCCCCGAACAAGTTGTCTGCGTTGACGAGTCCCTGATTAAATTTACTGGCCGCCTTGCTATGAAACAGTACCTCCCCAGCAAGCGTGCCAAGTACGGGGTCAAACTGTACAAGCTCTGTGACAGGGCCACAGGCTATACAGTTAGTTTCCGGGTCTATGAGGGAAAAGATAGCTGTGTGGAGCCCCCCAACTGCCCAGACTACATAGGGAGCAGCGGTAAGATCGTTTGGGATTGGTGTCACCCTTATCCGGAAAGGGGTACCATTTGTACGTGGACAACTTTTATACAAGCGTGCCACTATTTAGTCACCTGCTCGAATTACAAATTGGCGCATGTGGCACCGTGCGACCTAATCGCCGGGGCTTCCCCCAATGGCTTGTAAATTCCCATCTTAGTCGGGGGGCGAGAGCCTGCTTGAAAACGGACAAATTGCTTGCGGTGAAGTGGAGGGATACACGGGATGTTTATGTTCTGTCCTCCATTCACGCAGACACGACAGTCCAAATCCCTACGGCAACTGGCGTTGTGGAGAAACCCCTCTGTGTCCACGAATATAACCTTAACATGGGAGGGGTGGACCTTAACGACCAGCTTTTGGCGCCGTATTTAGTTGCCCGTAAAGCCAGACGCTGGTACAAAAAAGTGTCTGTTTACCTTTACCAATTGGCTATGCTGAACGCCTTTGTCCTATACAGGGCGTCAGGACGACCTGGATCTTTCCGGGAATTCCAGGAAGAGATCATCCTTGCCTACCTGTACCCAGGAGGCATGCCTGCCCAACTTCCCCTTCCAGATGCAGTGAGCCGGCTGCATGAGAGGCATTTTCCTTATGTCCTCCCGAGTACCCCTACCCAAAGATACCCCCAAAAAAGATGTCGTGTCTGTAGCAGGCGCGGATGTAGGCGTGACACCCGTTATTATTGTCCCAAATGTCCTGACCAACCTGGTCTCTGCATCGGGGAATGTTTCGAGCGCTACCATACACTAGTGGAGTATTAGCGTAGGGTACAGCACGACACAGTGTAGGGCACACAAACACAGGGTCTCGAAGGATGTTGGATGTCCATCGACATTTTGAGAGACCCAAGCTGAAAGAGAAGATCGCAGAAGATCGCAGTCCCAAATCAAGAAACAGTTAGAAAGAAAAATAAAAGGATCCAAAAACTGTTGTTGTGTCAGTAATTTTATATGTCCTTCTACTCCTTCCTACTATACTTTTTTCAATGTCCTTTGTTTGTTTTTTCATTCTTTTGTGACCTGTTTCTCTTGCAGGTACTCGTCGGCTACCACGCATTGATTTTATATATTCTGACACAAACAGTGTTTGCGCTCAGCATATATGGATACCTTTGCTGATAGCAGCTGTGGTGATTTTCTGATTTCAGCACTGCAGTTAACCACTTTACGTCCGCTCACAGTAATACTACTGCGGCAGAGTGGCTCGTTATCGTCTGACGACGTAGTATTAACGTCGTCAGACACTCCCCCTTCTGGGCGGCGCTTGCGCGCCGCCGGAGGCTCGCTCCCGCTGTTTTCATTCACAGCGGGAGTCGGGCCAGGGGAGGAGCAGCGCCGATCGCCGGGGATCTAGTGTGGAGATCCGCCCGCCTGTGTAAACACAAGCGGACGGATCTCCATAGTGACAGGGAGTGACAGATCGGACTGTTCAGCATAGCTGGACATCCGATCTGTCCCTGACTCACTCAGTCACCTCCCCCCCCTACACGTCAGTAAGCACCAGGCATACATTAACCCCTCCCTCTCCAATAAAATTAACCCCTTCCCTGCCAGTGTCATTTTTACAGTAACAGTGCATATATATATAGCACTGATTACTGCAGTAATTTCACTGGTACCCCCAAAAGTGTCAAAAATGTCAGTCAAGGGTCCGATCTGTCCGCCGCAATGTCGCAGTCCCACAAAAAAATCGCAGATCGCCGCCATTACGCGTTAAAAAAAAAAACACCAAAAATGACAGAAATCTTTCCCTTTGTTAGTAAATGCAATAACTTTTGCGCAAACCAATCAAAATACGCTTATTGCGATTTTTTTTACCAAACATAGGTAGCAGAAAACAAATTGGCCAAAAATTTTTTAAAAAATTGGTTTTTACATCTTTTTTGGGGGGAATTTCATATAAAAAAATGTTAAAAATATTGTTATTTTTTTTCAAAATAAACGCTCTTTTTTTGTTTATAGCGCAAAAAGTAAAAATCACACAGGTGATCAAATACCACCAAAAGAAAGCTCTGTTTGTGGGAAAAAAAGGACGTAAATTTTGTTTGGGTACGGCGTCGCACGACCGCGCAATTGTCAGTTGAAGTCGCACAGCGCCGAATCGCAAAAAGTGGCCTGGACGGAAGACAGCAAAATCCTCCGGTGGTAAAGTGGTTAAAATCCTATTTTGGTATACGTGGATAGTGCCGTGTATACCCATCATTAAATTCAGTGGGTGGTTGTTTGGGCGGTTAATGATGAGAATCCAAAAACTTTTGTTCTGTCAGTCATTTTATATGTCCTACTCTTCCTACTGTACTTTTTTTTAATGTCCTTTGTTTTTTCATTCTTTTGTGACCTGTTTCTCTTGCAGGTACTCGTCGGCTACCACGCATTGATTTTATATATTCTGACACAAACAGCGTTTGCGCTCAGCATATATGGATACCTTTGCTGATAGCAGCTGTGGTGATTTTCTGATTTCAGCACTGCAGTTAAAATCCTATTTTGGTATACGTGGATAGTGTCGTGTATACCCATCATTAAATTCAGTGGGTGGTTGTTTGGGCGGTTAATGATGAGTAATACTACGCATTATTCCTGTGCTGATTTCTGATAGGTTCTCTTTTTTTCCGTTCAGCCCACAGGCTGCATGAAAAAAAAAAAACCTATATGCCAAACAAGGACCAGCAATGTACTGGTACGTTGCTGGACTTTGAGTGGTAATACCAGGATGATGCCTGCAGATTTAGGCATCATCTTGGTATCGTTTTTTACAGCCAGCGGTTGGCTTAAATGTAAAAGCAATCCTAGCAGGTAATTGGCCGCTAGACTGCTTTTACATGCAGTGGGAGGGGCCTCCCCCCCAACCGCCGCCTTCCGCAGCCTTCCGTGGTTTTTCTCGGGCTCTCCTGTCCCACCGGTTAACCCGAGAGTGCAGCCGGTGGTTCAATTGTCTAACCATAGAGCTAATTGGAGATGAGAATGGCTCCAATCATCTCTATAGCCTAAGATACCGGAGGCTACGAGCATGTCATGACTTCTGTTTCGCCAGAAATAAGCAGGGCCATTGGGAAATTGGGAAAGTATTTTATCACACCAATTTTGGTGTGGTCAGATGCGTTAAGGTCAGAGGAGAGATCTAGAGTCTAAAAGACCCCAATTTTTTTAAAAAAGAGTACCTGTCACCACAGATTGCTATCATAGGGGATATTTAAATTCACTGTGATAACAATAAAAATGATTAAAACAATAAATAAATAAAGGAAAGGTGTCAAAATAACATAAAAAAGCAAAAGAAAAAAGAAAAAAAAAATTGAGCCCCCCCCCCTCCTTTCCCCCGGTGCTTGCGCGCAATGGCGCACGCAAGCGGTGGTCTAGTGTCATATGTAAACCGCAATTGCAGCATGCATGTGAGGTATCGCCGCGATCGCCAGATCGAGTGCAGTAATTCTTGCAGTAGACCTCCTCTGTAAGTCTAAAGTGGTAACCTGTAGAGACTTTTAAAGGTTTTTAAAGGTTTTTAAAAATGTACGTATGTTTTTGCTGCTGCGCAGGCATGCGCAATTTTTAAAGCATGTCATGTTAGGTGTCTATGAACTCGGCATAAGATCATCTTTTAAATTTTACCCAAAAAATTGGAATTATATAGTGTATTTGTGCAATAAATTAAAAAAAATGTATTTTTTTTGCAAAAATTGCGTTTGGAAAATCTGTGCGCAAATACCGTGTGACAAAAAAATTTGCAACATCCACCATTTTATTCTATAGGGCCTCTGCTTTAAAAAAATATATAATGTTTGGGGGTTCAAAGTAATTTTCTAGTAAAAAAAATATATTTTTTCATGTAAACAAAAAGGCACAGAAAAGGCTTGGTTTTCAAGTGGTTAGAAGAGTGGGTGATGTGTGGCTAAGATTGAGCGTAAAATGCTGGGACAGTTCAAACACCCCCCTTTTTGAAAAGTAGACACCCAAAGCTTTTTTCTGAGAGGCATGGTGAGTCCATGGAGTATTTTATATTTTGCCACAAGTTTCGGGAAAATTATTATTTTTTTTTTTGTTGTTGTTTTTTTACAGAAAGTTGTCACTAAATGATATATTGCTCATGCATGCCATGGGAATATGTGAAATGACACCCCAAAATACATTCTTTTGCTTCTCCTGAGTACAGGGATACCCCATATGTGAGACTTTTTGGGAGCCTAGCTGTGTACGCGACCCCGACAACCAGTCCACATCTTCAGGTTTTCTAATGGCGTAAATTGCTGATTTTACCCCTGACTACCTGTCACAGTTTCAGAGGCCCTGAAATTTCAAGATAGCACAAAACCCCCCCAAATGACCCCATTTTGCAAAGTAGACACTCCAAGCTACTGGCTGAGAAGCATGGTGAGTCCATGGAATAGTTTATATTTTGCCACAAGTTTCGGGAAAAAAAAATTTTTTTTATTTTTTTTTACACAAAGTTGTCAGTAAATGATATATTGCTCACACATGCCATGGGTTTATGTGAAATGACACCCCAAAATACATTCTGCTGCTTCTCCTGAGTACAATGATACCCCATGTGTGAGACTTTTTGCCAGTCTAGCCGCGTACAGGACCCGGAAAACCAATGCGCACCTTTTGGCTTTCCAAGGGCGTAAATTGTTGATCTCACTCTTTACTACCTATCACACTTTTGAAGTCCATAAAAAGCCAAGATGGCACAAAACCCCCCCCCCCCAAATTACCCCATTTTGCAAAGTAGACACTCCAATCTATTTGCTGAGAGGCATGGTGAGTATTTTGCAGCTCTCATTTTTTTTGGAAAATGAAGAAAAAACAGGAAAATGCATTTTTTTTCCTCTTTTTTCAGTTTCCAAAGCTTTGTGACAAAAAGTGAGATCTGCAAAACACTCAACATGCCTCTCTGCAAATAGCTCAGGGTGTCTACTTTCCGAAAAGGGGTCATTTGGGGGGGGGGGGGGGGGGTTGTGCTGTCTTGGCATTTCATGGCCTCCAAAACTGTGATAGGTAGTCAGGAGTGAAATCAACAATTTACGCCCTTGGAAAGCCTGAAAGTGGAGGTTGGTTTTCGGGGTCCTGTACTCGGCTAGACTGCAAAAAAGTCTCACACATGGGGTATCCCTGTACTCAGGAGAAGCAGCAGAATGTATTTTGGGGTGTCAGTTCACATATACCCATGGCATGTATGAGCAATATATCATTTACTGACAGCTTTGTGTAAAAAAAAAAAAAAATATATATATATATATATTTCCCGGAACTTGTGGCAAAATATAAAATATTCCATGGACTCACCATGCCTCTCAGCAAATAGCTTGGGGTGTCTACTTTCCAAAATGGGGTCATTTGGGGGGGGTTTTGTGCTATCTTGGAATTTTAGGGCCTCCGAAACTGTGATAGGTAGTCAGGAGTGAAATCAACAATTTACGCCCTTGGAAAGCCTGAAAGCGGGGACTCGTTTTCGGGGACCTGTACTCGGCTAGACTGCAAAAAAGTCTCACACATGGGGTATCCCTGTACTCAGGAGAAGCAGCAGAATGTATTTTGGGGTGTCAGTTCACATATACCCATGGCATGTGTGAGCAATATATCATTTACTGACAACTTTGTGTAAAAAAAATATATATATATATATATATATATTTCCCGGAACTTGTGGCAAAATATAAAATATTCCATGGACTCACCATGCCTCTCAGCAAATAGCTTGGGGTGTCTACTTTCCAAAATGGGGTCATTTGGGGGGGTTTGTGCTATCTTGGAATTTTAGGGCCTCCGAAACTGTGACAGGTAGTGCAGAGATGACATGAACAATTTACGCCATTAGAAAACCTGAGAGTGTTGATTGGCTTTTGCGGTCCTGTACACAGCTAGGCTCCCAAAAAGTCTCACACATGGGGTATCCCCATACTCAGGAGAAGCAGCAGAATGTATTTTGGGGTGTCATTCCACATATACCCATGTCATGTGTGAGAAATTTATCTTTTAGTGACAACGTTGTGTAAAAAAAATATATATATATATATATATATATATATTTCCCGGAACTTGTGGCAAAATATAAAATATTCCATGGACTCACCATGCCTCTCAGCAAACAGCTTGGGGTGTCTACTTTCCAAAATGGGGTCATTTGGGGGGGTTTTGTGGTATCTTGACATTTCAGGGCCTCCTAAACCGTTAGAGGTAGTGAGAAAATGCAATGAAAAATGTACGCCCTTTGAAATTCTGATGGTGGTGATTTGTTTTTGGGGACCCCTACACAGCTAGGCTCCCAAAAAGTCCCACATATGTGGTATCCCTGTACTCAGGAGAAGCAGCAGAATATATTTTGGGGTGTAATTACACATATACCCATGGCATGTGTGAGCAATATATCATTTCAATGACAACTTTGTGTAAAAAAAAAAAAAATTTTTTTTTTTAGTAATTTTTCAAACACCTGTGACAAAAAAATGAAATATTCAATGAGCTCAACATGCCTTTCAGGACATTCCTTAGGATGTCTACTTTCCAAAAAGTGGTAGTTTGGGGGGGGGGGGTTTGTACTGCCCTGCCATTTTAGCACTTCATGAAATGAGATTGGCAGTCAGAAATTAAAGCTGCGTAAATTTCACTATTTACACCATAGTTTGTAGACACTATAACTTTTGCGCAAACCAATAAAAATGCGCTCATTGATTTTTTTTTTGTCAAAGACATGTAGCTAAATATATTTTGGCAAAAAAAAATGACATAAATTGAGTATATTGGATATTTTTTAAAAGACAAAGTTGAAAATGTCATTTTTTTGCAAAATTTTCGCTCTTTTTTTATTAATATCGCAAAAAATAAAAAGCGCAGAGGCGATCAAATACCACCAAAAGAAAGCTCTGTTTGTGGGAAAAAAAGGACGTAAATTTCGTTTAGGTACAGCATTGCATGGCCGAGAAATTATCAGTTAAAGTCACGAAGTGCCAAGTTGAAAAAAGGGGTCTGGTCTTTAAGCTGCAAAATCCTCCGGTGGGAAAGTGGTTAAGTACAGTACTTAAAGCGGAGTTCCAGCCATTTACTCACCTCTCCAACGGTCCAGCGATTCGGCCGCCCGAAGCCTCGATCCTCTCCCTCGGCGCCGGCATCACTGCTGTGGGCACCCGGCTGTTACAGTTTGCGGCTTCACAGCCGGGTACCCACTGCGCATGCGCGAGTTGCGCTGCGCGCCGTGATTGGCCGGCAATCTTCTGGGACCTCTGACGTGTCCCAGAAGATTGCAGGGAGGGAGGGGGAGAGGAGAACTTCCGCTCAGGGCGCCGCGGCGCTCCGAGCGGAAGTGGGAGCGGGTACCTGTCAAAACTAGGTACCCGCTCCCCCTCCAAAAAAATGACATGCCAAATGTGGCATGTCGGGGGGTCAGGACTCCCTAAAGCGGAAGTTCCACTTTTGGGTGGAACTCCGCTTTAAGTAGTTCTACTTCGTTACTATACATCTCTAGAACTATTTGATAGTCGCACAATTCCTGCAGCCAGCGATCATATCAGGTTATGTGTACACGAAGCCTTAAAGTGGTTGTAAAGGCACAAGGTTTTGGCAAAGCATGTCTAACTTGTGAAACGGGTCAACCTTCCTTCTTCCCTGTCCATATTCCAATTGTGCCTTGTTTTTACTGATGATTTTTCAATACGTTTTTGTAATGCATCTTATGGGTGTGCAGCCGTCCAATCTTTCTCCTTTCCATACGTATCTGCAGCAGTGAGAGGGTACCATGGGCTTGGTAGTAGATACCACAGCTGTGTTGATTCACCTGGAGCAGCAGGACATGTTCTCAAGGTTTTTTACCTTCATGCATGGCACAATATTTAAAATTTTTCATTTTTATTGTTACACTTTAAGCATCATTAAAATCCTTGCTCCTGAAAAAACGATTGTTTTTTTGATATATGTCCCCCAGGGCAAGACCCGGACCCCCATACCTCTTTTATAGCCAATTACTTGCATATAAGCCTTCCAAATAAGCATTTTTGATTTCTCATGTTCGGCTCCCATAGAGTGCAATGTAGCTTATTTTTCGGGTCAGAACTCTTTCTCTTTTCGGGAGTTCTGCTGTGAACCCAGGGCTGCTGTTAGAAATCACGGGGCCCCGTACAGCCTACCTGGCAGGGCCACCCTCCTTGAATTTATCAAGACAATATTTTCACTAAATATACACTAAAATCGAAATTAGCGGACACAAATATAACAGAGAACCTGTGTGAATTAGCTCTTTTTAAATTCTTTTTTTTTAAATGTATATTTTTATTTTTTAAGTGTAAAAAGTTGTAACAATTCTATTATTTTATAATTTTTTAAAATCATTTATTAACCACTTGCCGACCGCCGCGGACCCCCCCCCCCCGCGCGTGTGACCGGCAGACCCAATGTCCGCCAGTCACTCGGCGATCGTCGGGGGAGAGGGAGAAAGTCAGGCGGCTAGTGTAAACAAGCCGCCTGTCATTCTCCCCTGTGTAGAAACTGTGATCACACGGTTCTACTATGTAGGACCGTTGATCACTGTTTCTACAGCTCAAGCCACAGCCAATCACAGTTAGAATAACGCCCCTAGGGACACACACAGCCCCTCCCTCTCAAATAAAGTTAACCCCTTCACTGCCAGTGTATTTTTACAGTAACAGTGCATATATATAGCACTGATTACTGTAGTAATGTCACTGGTAACCACAAAAGTTTCAAAAATGTCAGTCAAGGGTCCGATCTGTCCGCCGCAATGTCGCATTACCGCAAAAAAAATCGCAGATCGCCGCCATTACGCGTTAAAAAAAAAAAAAACAACAAAAATGACAAAAATCTTCCCCTTTGTTAGTAAACGCTCTTTTTTTGTTTATAGCGCATCATCAAAAAATCGCACAGGTGATCAAATACCACCAAAAGAAAGCTCTGTTTGTGGGAAAAAAAGGACGCCAAATTCGTTTAGGTACAGCGTCGCACGACTGCGCAATTGTCCGTTAAAGTCACGCAGTGCCGAATCGCAAAATAGGCCCTGGTCGGAATGGGGGTAAAATCTTCCGGGGCTTAAGTGGTTAATGTTTAATTAATAATTTTTTTTTACATTTTTTTTTTTACAGGAAAGGGAAGCGTGCAGAGCTGCGGGAGGGGGGCAGCACAGTGAAAGGGGGGCACACAGGGAGGGGGGGGGTGTCAGAAGCAGTCAGAACAGGGAGGGGGGATCGGTGTCGGAGAAGCAATTACAGGAATGATGCCCTGTGTCTGTGTCTCTCCTTGCAGCAAGTGAAAAATGTCAGGAGGGGGAGAAACTGGCTTTCAGCTGCTGCAGAGAGCTGCACAGAGCTTCCTTCTGTATTTGCCCCTCTGTTCAACTGCACCGATTCCCTGTGCTGTTGGGGCCCCCCTGTGTCCCCGGGCCCCCTACAGGAGGACTGGTGCCCCCCTATCAGCGACCCTGTTCGAACCAAGCAGAGGGGTGTTCGGCCCATCTTTTTAAACAAGGCAAAGCTTTGTCCTGTCAGCGGGGATATGGTGGATTTTCTTTCCCGGCAAAGCACATCCCTTAGTAAAAACAGCATATAGTAAACACAAAAACACTGGTTAGGCACACATTTGATCCTTTAGATGTTTAACTCCTTCCCAGCCAGTATCATTAGTACAGTGACAGTGCATATTTTTAGCACTGATCACTGCATTAGTGTCACTGGTTCCACAGAGTCATGTTAGTGTCAGATTGGTCTCCACAATATCGCAGTGCTGCTATAAGTCGCTGATCGCTGCCATTACTAGTATAATACTCCAGTATATTCCAGTATATATACACCATAGTTTGTAGATGCTAAACTATAATCAATAAATTTACAATTTACAATTATTGGAGTTTTTTTATATAAAAAACATGGCTTAAATTTATAAAGAAATTTGATTTTTTAATTTTT
The DNA here is from genome assembly GCF_965119305.1 of Pelophylax lessonae. Lineage (NCBI taxonomy): Eukaryota > Metazoa > Chordata > Amphibia > Anura > Ranidae > Pelophylax > Pelophylax lessonae. The sequence continues at coordinate 16,508,763 of NC_138774.1, forward strand.
TTATTGGATATGTTTTATGTTTTTTCATTTATTTTTTTTGTCTATAGCGCAATAAAAAAAACCCCCCCAGAGGTGATCAAATACCACCAAAATAAAGCTCTATTTGTGTGTGTGGGGGGGGGGGGGGGGAATATAAATGTAATTTATGTACAGCGTTGAATGACAGCGCAACTGCCAGTTAAAATAACCAAAAAGTGGCAAAATGCAGCCTGGTCATGAATGGGGGGGTAAATCTTCCAGAGGGCAAGTGGCGGGAGTGGTCATACCAGCCCCAACTTCTAATTTTGCAACAATGGCAACTCCCAATCACAATAGTGGATACCTTATTGGGTTACAGAACATGTGCAGTGATGCTGTGAGTCTGGGACATCACCCGGGCCAGGGCCGCTGATGGGGGGGGGACCAACAGTCCTCCTGTAGGGGCCCGGGCACACAGGGGGGCCCAAACAGCAGAGGGAATCAGTGCGGTCGGACAGAGGGGCAACTACAGGATGCCCTGTGCGGCTCTCTGCAGAAGCTGAAAACGGATTTCTCTCCCACCGGCTTCAGCTACTGCAGGGAGAGATACAGACACAGGGCCCCCCGCGGAAGCTGCTGGCTTTCCTGTCCCATAAAAAAATAACAAATTGTAAAACAAATAATTAAAAAGAAATGTAAAATAAAATCATTTTAAAGCATTTAACCACTTGCCGACTGCCTAACGACTATTTACGTCGTCAGTCAGCCCCTCACAGGCAAAGCGACGTAGGGCTACGTCGCTAGCCTGTGAGGCTCTGGGGAGCGAGTGCGAGCTGCTGGATGCGTGCTCCTGCTCCCGCTCGGTCACGGACCCCCCCCCCCGCGCGTGTGGCCGGCGGACCCGATGTCCACCGGGCACTCGCGATCGTCCGTTACAGCGGGAGAAAGGCAGGCGGCTAATGTAAGCAAAGCCGCCTGTCATTCTCCCCTGTGTATGAATGGTGATCATACGGTTCTACTATGTAGGACCGTTGATCACTGTTCTTACACATCAAGCCACAGCCAATCACAGTAAGAAACACGCCCCTAGGGACACACTTAACCCCTCTCTCTCAAAAAAAGTTAACCCCTTCACTACCAGTGTCATTTTGCAGTAACAGTGCATATGTATAGCACTGATTACTGTAGTAATGTCACTGGTAACCCCAAAAGTGTAAAAAATGTCAGTCAAGGGTCCGATCTGTCCGCCGCAATGTCGCAGTCCCGCAAAAAAAAATCGCAGATCGTCGCCATTACGCGTTAAAAAAAAACAACAAAAATGACAAAAATCTTTCCCTTTGTTAGTAAACGCAATAAGTTTTGCGCAAACCAATCAAAATACGCTTTTTGTGATTTTTTTTTACCAAACATATGGTAAAAAAAAAAATTGGCCTAAAATGTTAAAAAATTTAGATTTTTACATTTTTTGGGGGGGGGGAATTTCATACAAAAAAAATGTGAAAAATATTGTTATTTTTGCAAAATTGACGCTCTTTATTTGTTTATAGCGCATTATCAAAAAATCGCACAGGTGATCAAATACCACCAAAAGAAAGCTCTGTTTGTGGGAAAAAAAGGACGCCAAATTAGTTTAGTTACAGCGTTGCATGACCGTGCAATTGTCCGTTAAAGTCACGCAGTGCCGAATCGCAAAATAGGCCCTGGTCAGGAAGGGGGTAAAATCTTCCGGGGCTTAAGTGGTTAAACATTTTTTTAAATTATAAAAAAAAATTTAAATGTAAAAAATTATTTAAAAAAGGGCTAATTCACACAGCTTCTTTGTTAACTTTGTGTCCCTGAAGAATGATTTTAGTATATTTTTAGTAAAAATGTTGTTTTAATATTTACGAGGGGGGCCCTGCCAGATAGCCTGTAAGGGGCCCCGTGATTTCTATCAGCAGCCCTGCCCAGGACATATCATCACCGCAACTGAAGTCACAGATTCAGGATTGTCCCAGCAGATCTGGGACAATTGGAAACTTTATATATTGTGAAAAGGGGGCAGGCTCAACTAGTAGTTCTCTACGCACAAGATAGAGACATCTGTGGTGTACTTGGATTTCGCTAAGGCGTTTGATACAGTTCCCCACAAGCGCTTAATTTATAAAATAAGGTCTGCAGGTATCGACAGCAGGGTTTGCTCTTGGATACGGAATTGGCTAAAAGGGCGTGTCCAAAGGGTGGTAATAAACAGCGCATACTCAGACTGGTCTGAGGTGGTAAGCGGGGTCCCCCAAGGCTCAGTCCTGGGACCAACCTTGTTCAATTTATTCATAAACAGCATTGAGGACGGGATCAGTAGTTCAATATCAGTTTTTGCAGATGACACAAAATTGGGCAGGGCAATAACTACACAGCATGAAGCAGATATCCTACAGAATGACCTGGACAAAATAACAGAGTGGGCAATGGCATGGCAAATGAGGTTTAATGTGGAGAAGTGTAAGGTTTTGCACTTGGGGACTAAAACCATAAAAGCACAATACACTTTAGGGGGGGAATCAAAAAGTAATGGTTAAGAGGGGCGTGGCTGCCAGCGCGAGAGATGGCTGCCTTGTGAGTCAGCTCCGCGAGCCACCAGGGACACGAGCCGCAACGAGGGCACTTACCGACCGCATAACTAGCGGTGCCGCTGCCTAATGGCCCGCTGACCACGTCGAGATGACCCGCAGGAAGAAGGACGCCGGACAGCTTAATAAACTGTCCGGTTTCTTCACCTCACAGGCGCATGGACTCCTCCAAGATGGCGCCGGCGGGAAAGGTCAGACACGGAGCTCCAAGCAGGGAGCCGAACCGCTCACCAAACTGCCTCTACTCCCGCCTCCGCATCCTCAGTGCAGGATTATTGGGAACCCTGACAGCGGTCAGTCCTCGGGGTCTCTCTCACCACCCTCGCCGACATCTCGGAGCCCGGCAAAAAGCAGGCAGAGGAGGGACTCACCACCAACACCTCTAGACAACTCAGGTATGGAAATCTCTCATCACCACTCATTGCCAGAGATGCAGGCATTACCTGCCACTGTTACATCAGGTGCTGCATCCTCAGGGGGGAACCCTATCTCGGAGGCTTCCATGAGGGAAATGCTTTTTTCACTGAGGGCATCCATGCAAGCTGATATGCAGCGTAACACAGATCGCATCACTGCAGAGATCTCTGCTCTGGGAACCAGGATAGATCGAGTGGAGCACTCGGTACAAACACATGCTGATACCATTAACTCAGTCATAGACAAACTAAACAATCATTCGGATGAAATTTCCTGGCTGAGAAATAAAGTAGCCGACCTGGAGGATCGCTCCAGGCGTAACAACATCAAACTAAGGGGTATACCCGAATCGATCGTTACTGATCAGTTACAACAATATGCAACAGCTCTCTTCAAGCTGCTGGTGCCTTCACTGTCTGAGTCCGAACTGCTCATAGACAGGATTCACCGTTTGCCTAAGCCCACCTTTTTGGAGGGCAATGTACCTCGCGATGTATTGCTCAGAGTCCATTTTTTCACCGTAAAAGACAAAATCATGCTAGCTTCCAAACAGCACGGAACCTTGCCAGAACCCTATAGTAATGTGTTACTGCTGCCGGATCTCTCCAAAATCACACTGCAATCAAGGCGCAACTTATCTACCATTACTAAGGCCCTGCGCAACCACCAAATACATCATAAATGGCGGTATCCTGCGACGCTCTTGGTGACACAAGGGGGCTCCACCACAGCCATTAGAACGCTGGATGAGGGACTCTCCTTACTGAGAAGATGGAATATCCTGCCTGCTGAACAAGCTGCGGCTGTGGCCTCCCCGCCCTTGCGCTCATTGGAAACCGAGTGGCATGAGTCTTCCCGCAAAAGGCACTCTAGGCCCTCTTCCTCACATCCTAGCCCCAACCGCAACTGACCTTCACATATGTGTCTCAGGACTCTGAATGTTACCCATTCACCTGGCCCCTCTCAATTCTTTTTGCGAGTTTTGTTGCTCTCGAGCCGCCGAGACGGCTCTTTTTTTATATCTTCCTAAGGTTATATTTTCTTTTTGTTTTTTTTTCTCATGTTTCTCAACTTTCTTGAAAATCGACACTGCCGTTCTCATGGGTGACATCGACTGCCTAACGCTCTTTTTTCTGATTGATGACCATTAAGTTGCTATCGGTGAATGCCAATGGCCTAAATCACCCGGCCAAGAGGAGATCCCTTTGGAAGGAAGCTTTGACCCGCAGAATTGACATCTTAGCGGTTCAAGAAACCCATTTCCGAGCAGATTCTTCACCATTTTGCGGACACAAGAACTACCCCCAAACCATCTTTGCATCCAGTGCGGATAAAAAGAGAGGTGTGATGTTGGCCTTCAGGGACACACTGACGGTCCAAATCCATAAGACGGTTCTAGATCCTGAAGGCAGATACATACTGGTGACCTGCGACATCAACAATCTGCCACTTACCTTGGTGAACTTGTACGCACCGAACTCTCATCAAATATGCTTCATACGCAAAATCCTCAAGCAAGTATCGACACTCCTATACGGGCATCTTTTACTGTGTGGGGATTTTAACGCCGTTGTCGACCCCGGGCTGGACTCATCTGCGTCCCCCCGGAGTCGACAACAGCCCCTTGGGCGGGTGTTACATGAGGAAAAGTTATTTGATGTATGGAGATGTCACCACTCTATGGAGCGGGATTATTCGTTTTTCTCCTCAAGGCACTGCTCATATTCTCGTATAGATATGTTCGTTGTTGATCTGTTTTTATTAGACAAAGCCTCCTCCTCTGCTGTCCATGACATAACGTGGTCTGACCATGCACCTGTGGAATTGACAATAGAGGATGCGGCGAGGTGTAAAAGCTCATATGTTTGGAGATGTGATGCTCACATGTTGCAAAATACGAAGTGCCAGGCGCACATTTCTAAACAACTGCAGGACTTCATCCAATTTAATGAGACCTCTGTCTCCGACCCGTGGGTGCTGTGGGGTGCACAAAAGGCCTTCATAATAGGGGTGTGCATCCAGCAGCAGGCGCGGCTTCGCGGGCTGAGAAAGGACAAGATATCCCAGCTGACTCTGCAAATACACAAGTTAGATGCGGACAACAAGACTGTCCCTACTGAATCTAAATCACAAGCTATCCTTAAATTGAGACAGGAACTTCGTCTCCTGCTCTTGGAGCTCTCCCACAAACACTTTAATTACCTTAAACAAACTTACTACTGTCAAGCTAATAAAGCAGGCAAATTTTTAGCATCTCAAGTTCGGCGCAAGCAAGCGAAATCCCGAATTCCCTACTTAATTCACCCTACAACAAAAACCAAAATCATTCATCCTCAAGCCATTGCGGATGAATTTGCTGCGTACTACAGCGCCTTATATAACCTCAAAACTAATACCTCTGAAATCCAACCATCCGAGGAAGAAATACAGAAATTTCTTCACAAGGTATCCTTGCCCTCTCTCTCTGAACATCAATTGCACACTCTCAACTCCCCAATAACGGAATGCGGAGGTCTGCTCTAGCATTGCTTCCCTGCCAAAGGGGAAATCGCCCGGCCCAGACGGGTTCACCAATGAGTTTTATCAACTCTTTACCCAACATATTAGCCCCACTATGACAGCTGTTTTTAACAAGGCTATGTCCACCTCCTCTCTTCCACCTGATATCCTGAGAGCACACATAGTTAGTCTACCTAAACCAGGTAAAGAACCTACCACGCCCGCCAATTTTCGCCCCATTTCTCTCCTCAATTCGGATGCAAAAATGTATGCCCGTATCCTGTCCAAAAGAATACAAACCATGCTCCCCACACTCATACATAAAGACCAAATGGGTTTCACCCCTGGAAGGCAGACATCGGACGCTACCCGGCGAATCTAGAACATCATGCACCAAGCGCACTCTTCCAAAGCCTCCTCCGTATTACTCACCTTAGACGCCGAGAAGGCCTTTGATAGGGTTCATTGGGGTTATATGAAGGCCACCCTGCAAAAATTCGGTTTCACGGGCCCCATCCTCTCAGCCATATTATCCCTTTATTCGTCTCCTTCAGCGCAGGTGTACACCTCCGGTATTTTGTCCAAAACTTTCCACATATCAAATGGAACTAGGCAGGGCTGCCCATTATCACCTACAATTTTCAACCTGGTAATAGAACCATTAGCCGAGACCATCAGATCTAACCCTCTCATTACTGGATTCAAATTACCGACTTATCATCACAAAATCAACCTGTTTGCTGATGATATCATCATGATGCTCACCTGCCCAGAGAGCTCCCTGCCAGCGGCCTATAATACACTACAAATTTATAGCAAGGTTTCGTATTATAAACTCAACGCAACTAAATCCACTGTTCTCAATTTAGGAGTCCCCACTCGCATCCAGTCTAGCATTCAACGGCTCATCCCTATTCCCTGGTCTAATGTAAGTATCCATTACTTAGGCATTGACCTCCCTGCCGACCCTCTCAAACTCTTACCCATCAACGTAAACAGACTATTGGCCAAACTCACCACTGACACTTCTCACATGAAAAACCCCTATTTCTCTTGGAGTGGCAGAGTTGCAGCATTTAAAATGTTCATACTCCCTCAAATTTTGTACCTCTTCAGGGCACTCCCCATCCACTTCCCAGCGACACATCTCCAAAAATTTTCCAAACTAATGGGGTCTTTTATATGGAGTGGCAAAAGACCTCGTTGTGCCTCTTCGCTTTTGGTTAAAAAAAAACAATTCGGCGGAGCTGCAGTACCCGAAATCACTACTTACTATAAGGCTACAATTCTGACCCAGCTAAAACAGTGGTTAAACACCAAAGAGACACCCATGTGGGTAGACCTAGAAAGGGATGTAGTCCCAACGAAAGATTTGCGGATCCTGCTTTGGGGTGATAAATGGTTGGAGTGGCGACTTGCCCCAATGCCGCCAACTGTGCAGGCGGCGCTGAGGGCATGGCGATTATCTCCGGTATCTAACACAAGGGATGTATCAACTATTGCATCACTACCTCTGACCATACTCGCGCACCACTTACCGGATATACCGGTTCACTTGCTTATCACACTAGGAGTAACATCTATCAAATCCTTTTATGGGGAAGGATCACTTCTCTCCATAGAAGAGATGATTCAAAAGTACACACTTCCGGGTCACATGTACTATCATCTTCTGAGAATATTCCATTTTCTACGGGTGCATCCGTTACGGCCTATCGTGGTGGATGGTAGTATATGGGATCTTTTAATACTCGATACTCCAGCAAAATCCAAATTGTCACATTATTACGACATTCTATTAGATAATTCCAACTTCTACAAAACTACCTCCATGTTTAAATGGGACAGGGATCTGGGCACTACATTCTCCATATCACAGTGGCGTTCTGCCCTAGCTACCTTATATAAGTATTCGCACTGCGCGAATCATTGGGAGATGACCCAAAAGATTCTCAACAGATGGTACTACACTCCCTACCGTCTTGCTGGTTTTTCTCCGTCTTACTCCCAACTCTGCTGGAGGGAATGCTCCCAGGTGGGGACCCTGTTACACATTCTATGGGATTGCCCTTCATTGACGAGCTACTGGAATAGGGTGTTTTCTTATATATCCACGCATACGGGGTGTATACTCCAACCATCCCCGGGGCTAGCCCTTCTACATATAGGAATAGACTGTATGCCGGTCACCTATAGGCCTTGGATAACTCATGTGCTATTAGCTGCCAGAACGGTTATTCTTCGTAAATGGAAAACAACTGAGCCCCCACGTTTGGAAGAGGTAGTCCATCTTCTGAAAATGAACTACCGCTTCGAAAAAGCATTAGCGATAAATAGACTGCAGCTGCGATCCTTTGAAGCTCGATGGGACTTTTGGGCTGGGACGTTATCCTAATTGTGTTGATATCCTGATTATATTGCTGTTTAATTGAGCACTATTAGGTGCTGTTGGCTACAGTACATAATACCATTTTGTGTAACGACATTTATGTAATACCATACTATGCTATGTACGGTTCCTCTTGAGATGTTACTGTTATATGACCGTATGTTGAGAAACATATGTTTCTGGTTTCTCTTATTCTTTGTTATGCTCCAGAAATTTGAATACAGAATATTTGCAAAAAAAAAAAAAAAAAAGTAATGGTTAAGCGCTCACGGGAAAAAGTGGACCCAACTTATCATATGATAAAAGGGTCAGGAAGGCTCATGTATATCCTGCAATTCTTCAAGCTGTTACACCGGATATTCAAGTTTGTAGTCAGGGGGGGTCAAATTGAGACGAGTCTCCTCTTTCTCTCCAGATCACATAAAAATGACAATCCCAGACAAAACAAATATAGTGTAATTCCGCTTTGGACGATTTAATAAATGAATAAAAGTACACTTACAAACATCCGGGATCAAAAAAAGCAGTGAATACAGGTATACAGGTCAGGGATCATCAGACAATCTGTGACATAATCCTCTGAAGAAATCAGTTGTGATGAAACTAGTCAGGACTTAGCCTTATGCAGGATGCACTGCTCGACTTCTGCCACTGTCAACCGGCACACATCTATCTGTAAGAGTGCCAGGTCCACGGCTTAGCCGTGTGTGAGGTAGGGGAATGGGGCGCCGGGCCTGGGCTCTGCACAGAATTTCATGTGTCAGCCGCTCCCCAGGCCACTGCTCCAGCCTGCGTGTCACTGCTTCCTCAGCCCCTGGGGGAGGTGGGAGTGCAGACTAAGCCCATCCTGCCCTGGCTGAGGGAAGGGCACCACCTACAAATAATTGGGGGGCACAGCTTATCTTTAATTGGCCAGGTGTGGGAGACCCCTCCCCCCATAGACACATGTGTGGGGGAGCAGAGCAGGCCATTTTCTGGGTGTATGTGAGGAAGGTGTAGGTGGAAGAGTGCCACACTTCTGGAGGATTCCTCTGTATACACAATAGAGCTGAGGGGACCTCACTGTACACATAAACATCTGCCTGAGACTCTCCCTCCCACCTTCTATCTCCCTCCCACCCTCTATCTCTCTCTCTCTCCCTCCCACCCTCTGTCTCTCTCTCTCCCACCCTCTATCTCCCTTCCACCCTCTATCTCTCTCCCTCCCACCTTCTGTCTCCCTCCCACCCTCTATCTCTCTATCTCCCTCCCACCCTCTATCTCTCTATCTCCCTCCCACCCTCTATCTCTCTCCCTCCCACCCTCTCTCTCTCTCCCACCCTCTATCTCCCTCCCACCCTCTATCTCTCTCTCTCCCTCCCACCCTCTGTCTATCTCTCTCTCTCCCACCCTCTATCTCCCTTCCACCCTCTATCTCTCTCCCTCCCACCTTCTATCTCCCTCCCACCCTCTATCTCTCTCCCTCCCACCCTCTGTCTCTCTCTCCCACCCTCTGTCTCCCTCCCACCCTCTATCTACCTCCCACCCTCTATCTCTCTCTCTCCCTCCCACCCTCTGTCTATCTCTCTCTCTCCCACCCTCTATCTCCCTTCCACCCTCTATCTCTCTCCCTCCCACCTTCTATCTCCCTCCCACCCTCTATCTCTCTCCCTCCCACCCTCTTTCTCTCTCTCCCACCCTCTGTCTCCCTCCCACCCTCTATCTACCTCCCACCCTCTATCTCTCTCTCTCCCTCCCACCCTCTGTCTCTCTCTCTCTCCCACCCTCTATCTCTCTCCCTCCCTCCCACCCTCTGTCTATCTCCCTCCCACCCTCTATCTCTCTCCCTCCCACCTTCTATCTCCCTCCCGCCCTCTATCTCTCTCTCTCTCCCTCCCACCCTCTTTCTCTCTCTCCCACCCTCTATCTCCCTCCCACCCTCTATCTACCTCCCACCCTCTGTCTCTCTCTCTCTTCCACCCTCTATCTCTCTCTCCCTCCCACCCTCTGTCTATCTCCCTCCCATCCTCTATCTCTCCCTTCCACCCTCTGTCTCTCTCTCTCTCTCTCACCCTCTATCTCCCTCCCTCTCTCCCCCTCCCCTCTCTTTCCTTCTCTCTCTCTCACCCCCCATCCCCCTTTCGCTCTCCCCTTCTACTAACCCCCCCCCCCCACACCATCTCCCCTTTTCTACCTCCCTTTCCTCTTTTTCCTCTCACTTTCTTTTTTTTTCTCCTCTTTCCATTTCTTTCTCTGTTATTTCTCTTTCTTGCGTTCTTTCTTTTCTGGGTGCCAAGCTCCTAATTTTTTAAGCTGGCTCCTAGATTCAAAGAAAATTTGCCAAGCCCTGCAGTATATGATCTCCATCATATGCATAGTGGATTTTGCCTCTTTTGCTCTCTTGATGCTCCTGCCCTCTTTGATGCTCATATCATTATGTCGTGCAAGTTGGTCTACAGCCACTCCAACATGTGTGTGGTCTCTTTTGAACACATTGATGTCAGCATCAAAGAGGGTGAAAGTATTGTGGAGCACATTGGTTGTGGGGAACCTGCACATACAGTCCATAGTATGAGGGTCCAAATATGGCACCCTAGAATCACCCTAGCACCACCCACTGCATCCACACACTTTAACTTTGTCTCACCACCCTCCTCACCTGTACAAACCTTTCTGCCTCCACTCACCACACCTGCACTCCATTAAAGCACCAGTACTCTACCTCTCACCACCTCACTTGTGAATGCGCCCCCCCCCCCAGTCTCCCCATCATGCATGCACCCTGCCAATCCCTCACCGCTTTACTTGTGCATGCGTCTGCCCTATGCCTGCATGCCCCTTCCCCCTTACACACACACACATACACAAAGCAACGCTCTCACCATCATGCTTGCACACAGCCCCTACATTCTCACCCTCCCAGCCAGGATCCCAACCATACTTGCTTGTTTATGTCTCACAAGCTGACCCTATTCATGAACCCCACTTCTAACACAGCACCTGGACGTTCCCACCTCCCTTCCAATTTTCGCAACTCTACCTTTCTCCCTTTAAACTCACCACTGCACCTGTACCCCTTTCTTACAACTGCACCTGTACCCCCAACATACTACTGTGCTTTTGATGCTACTCACTCAATTCGTGAATCTCTACTCCCCCCCCCCCCCCAACACTGCACATTCACCCTTAGGCACTCCTGCTATCACCACTCTCCCCTCTATGCAATTCACCAGTATATGCTTTCCTCTACTCTCACCACCACCCTGCTCAGGTAAGTGCAGTTAGACTTACTGCCTGTAGGTGGCTCTGTGCCATTAGCACATGGAAAGAGCAGTCTTATCAGGGAATTGAACACTTAGAGATTCCATTGGGTGCCTCGGGAGGAGAAGTGGCCTGATTTGGACACGGAACTCTCAAGAGATGACAAAACCCATAGCTCCCAACTGTCCCTGATTTCGAGGGACTGTCCCTGATTTCAAGGAACTGTCCCTGATTTTGAGGGACTGTCCCTGATTTCAAGGAACTGTCCTTGATTTGGAACAAAGACCCTCTGTCTCTCTTTCCTCATCATTTTTCAATCATTTTGATCTGATCTATGTACTGCACTTTGAACTATATGACTGAATATGTGATGTGTAGGAAGATGGAGGGGCTTGTGCCATTGCTCCGTACCCGACACATCAGACACAATTTTCCTATGGAACCTAAGAACATGAAATTTTGATATATATATGGTAACTAATTATGTATTCTTTTCAACTATTTTGCAGTTCTTCTGCTGCAAGCATCATACTCTTGTGCCCCTGAAGAAGCGGTACACACTGCGAAACATGTCAGGTAGTAGGTAGCGGATCTATTAGAGAGGAGCATATTGGTGCCGGCTTACCCTGGCCCAGCTGTAATCTCTGATGATTCCACCTACACAACAGGGATGCGACTTTGTTTTGTTTTGTATTGACAATTTTAACAAATGTATTTGTCTTGTCGTTGATATATATGTTGATATGATTTATTCGTTGTATTATTTTCTTTCCTTTCCCCCTATTGAGGGGATTATATGTAATTAATAAAATACATTTTAATATACTTAATTTACCATATTTATTGGTTGTATGACGGTACCCTTTAAAATCCCAACCCATGCCCCAAACCTCCAACTCTCTGCTATTCTATTAGGGATGAGGTACCTATAAACACAAATTCACTCGACTTACAATGAGCTGAATATTTTCATTCTGATCTATATAGTTGTATATAAAATGCACATTATATTGTTCAAAATGTGTTTCACAGCGCTAAACATTTTATCCAATTTCTAAATTGCTGCATTTGTAAATTTCAAAAGCCAGTATAAAGAAATAGTAGTGGTAAAGCATTTGTGGGTTTAACTAATCATTCTTTTTTTTGCTAGAATTCTCCTTTAAAGGGGGTGTGGTAGGGGGTGTGTCCTATGCCTACCTACTTTTGCTAATAGGTGTCCCTCGTTCCCATCTCAAAAAGTTGGGAGGTATGCAGAACCTTTTAAAGAAGGGGACTCACCTAATTCTGGCATGCTTCTGGGGGAGTGTGTGGTTGGGACAGGAACCTGCTTGTGCACACCTCCCAACTTTTTGAGATGAGAATCAGGGAAACCTATTAGTAAAAGTATGTAGGCATAGGACACACCCCTCTGCCACGCCCCCTTAAACGAGAATTATACAAAAAAGATTAGTTAAACCCACAAGAGCTTTTTTACCCACTACTATTCCTTTATACTGGCTTTTGAAATTTATGAATGCAGCAATTCAGAAATTGGATGAAAAGTTTAGCACTGAGAAACACTTTAAAAAAAATAAAAAGTGCATTTTATATACAACTATATGGATCAGACCAAAATGAGGGACAAATGAGGAGGAAAGAGGGACATAGGGACTATGCTCCAAATCATTGATAGTCCCTCGAAATCAGGGACAGTTGGGAGCTATGCTTCCCAGGCAGTGCTGTATTTTGGGCTAGGCCAACAAGGCCCAGGCCTAGGGCGGCACTTTGCAGGGGGGCAGCAAAAAAGCCGCCCCCCCTCTCCACCTGAGACTCTATTGGTCACTGGTTGCTAGAGCCGCCTCTCTCATTCCCCACTCTCTCTCTCTCGACCCCCTCTCTCTCGCTCTCATTCTCCCTCTCTCTTGCTTTCATCCACCCTCTCACTCACACCCCTCCTCTCTCTCTCTTTCAGCCTCATCTCTCTCTCTCTCTCTCTCTCACCCCCCTCTCTGTCTCTCTTGCCACTGGTTGCTAGAGCCGCCTCTCTCATTCCCCCATGTCTCTCACCCCCTCTCTCTTGCTCTCATCCCCCCTTCTCTCTCACACCCCCCCTCGCTCTCTCTCACCCCTCCTCTCTCTCTCTCACAGCCCCCTCTCTTGCTCTCTCTCACCCCTCCTCTCTCTCTCTCACCCCCCTCTCTCTCACCCCCCTCTCTCTCTCACTCTCACCCCTCCTCTCTCTCACCCCCCCTCTCTCTCACTCACTCCCCCTCTCTCTCTTATCCCCCCCTCTCTCTCTCTCTCTCTCCCTCACCCCCCCCCTCTCGTGAGATCTCAGGGGTTAATGCTGGGACTTGTAGTCCTTCAATTTTGGAGGGAGCCACATCCGTTAAAAAAGGAGTGGGGCAAATTTACATAGGGGGGGGCGCCCAATTTTAGTCTTGCCTAGGGCAGCACGAAACCAAAATACACCACTGTTCCCAGGTGAAATACAGGACTCTCTGAAAGTATGTGGTGTGGCTGTTTCCAGATGCACAATAAGGAGGCACTTGAAGAAAGATGGGCTGCATAGTCGAGTCGCCAGAAGAAAGACATTAGTACGCAAATGCCACAAACAATCCCGCATACCATACGCCAAACAGCACAGAGACAAGCCTCAAACCTTCTGGCACAAAGTCATTTGGAGTGATGAGACCAAAATATAGCTTTTTCGCCACAACCATAAACGTTACATTTGGAGGGGAGTCAACAAGGCCAATGATGAAGGGTACACCATTCCTACTGTGAAACACAGAGGTGAATTGCTGATGTTTTGGGGATGTGTGAGCTACAAAGGCACAGGAAATTTGGTCAGAATTGATGGCAAGATGAATGCAGGATGTTATCAAAAAATACTGGAGGAAAATTTGCATTCATCAAGAATGAATGCAAATTCAGCTGGAAGCTGTGCATGGGACGTACTTGGACATTCCAACATGACAATGATCCTAAACACAAGGCCAAGTCGACCGGTCATTGGCTACAGCAGAATAAAGTGAAGGTTCTGGAGTAGCCATCTCCGTCTCCTGACCTCAATATCATTGAGTCACTCTGGGGAGATCTCAAACGTGCCGTCCATGCAAGACAGCCCAAGAATTTACAGGAACTGGAGGCTTTTTCCAGGAAGAATGGGCAGCTTTACCATTGGAGAAGATAAAGAGCCTCATCCACAAATACCACAAAAGACTTCAAGCTGTCATTGATGTTAAAGGGGGCAATACTCGGTATTAACCACTTGCCGACCGCCGCAAGTAGATATACTGCGGCGGTCAGCCCCTCACAGGCAGAAAACAAAAGCAGAGGCGCCTCTAAGTGTAGACTGTAAACATGTTTATTGAACGGAAATATTATGCACTCACATCTGAATATATGTAGATAGGATAAAAAACATTCCGATGATCCGGGATGAGCTGTGGGATGGACGATCGTCCGGCCTGTGTAGCCGTCCAACTGAGGCAGGGACCTCTTCGCTAGTAGCCGGTAATGCAGCGGAGCAGGAAGGAGAGGCTCGCAGTCCGTCAGTGGAAACGAGGCTTGGTACACCGCCGATTGGCGATGACGTCATAGGAAGTGCGACGCGTTTCAGAGCGTGCGTACTGCCGGGGGGAGGCGGCAGCCGCGCTCCTTCTTCAAAGCAGGGCAATGGATTGTGGGGCAGGAGAAGTCCATTTTAAAGACAAGCAAAAGGGGAGGGAATGTCCGAATGGAACAGCGGGCAGCATGAAATTATTAAAAAGCATTACAGTGACAATAACATCGCTCTGGACTATGTATATAAATCTCAGATTGGGCTAGTTAAAATCATCCATCATGAGCAGACAAAAAACACCATAGCAGGTATAATAGAAAGTAGACCGGATGAATACTGAGGGATATATATATATATATATATATATATGATAGCAAGCTGTGGCTATATGTTACAAAATACATATATAAAAAGATTTTTTTAAAAGATACATATATAAAAGAATTTTTTATAAAAAAAAATATTTATAAAAAAAAATATATATATTTATTATTTTGCCATGTTGGGCGATTGAAAATTCAATATAACGTGAGAAATTGTACCAAATAAAAATAATGAGTGGGAGTGTACTAAAGAGTAAAAAGGGGGGGGGGGATGGGAAAAATAAATAGAAGGGGGGGAAGGGGAGAACAATAGGGTTATACAATCTATATAAGTATATATGGAGTCAAGTGGGGATAAGGATGAGAGTAAATAGGGTTTGTACACTTATTTAGAAAATTCCACTATTTAAAAAAGGATTCCACTTTCTAAAAAAGAGACACTTATTAAAAAAAATAATTTCAAAACCATTTATAAAAGACCTATAAAATTCACATGGGATCCACATATGTGCGTGTGTGGTCAGCCTGCTAGAATTAATACACCCATATGTGCCTGCATGTACACATATGCTACCATACGCGCTGGAAGCACGCACGGCACTACACGTGCACACACATACTGGGTGGCAAAATGTGTGAGACGTGGGGAAGAATTTATGTAGAGCACATATACAAATATGTACATGTGTTCATGCACATACACACACAAAACCATACATGCACATGAACACATATACGCATCAGCAGATATGGGTGTGATATTTTATAATATAGTGGCAATTTCGATACCCTCGTTTAGGCCACCAGGCGACAGGGAGTCCAGGGAATATATCCAGTATGTTTCCCTGGCACATAGTCACTTGAAACGTTCAGCTGCTGTAAGGGTTCTGGGTATTTGCTCAATTACCCATACAGCTAGACCTGAAGTAGATCCCTGGTGAGCCTCAACAAAATGTCTAGGGACACTCCGCTTATCCTTCCCAAGCTCAATGGAACGTCTATGTTCCCCAAAGCGTTGGCGGACTGGACGGATGGTACGACCTACATATACTAGCCCACAGGGGCATGTCAGGCCATAAACTACGAAGTCTGAAGAACAATTAAAAAAGTCACCTAATTGAAAGCTCTTGCCTTTTGTGTGAAAAGAAGTTTGGCCATGTTGCACGAAAGAGCACATCTTACATAAAGCTTTCCGACATTGAAACATTCCCTTAAGGGGAATTAGAATAGGTACAGAAATAGTCGGAGAGATGGATTTTATTTTACTGGGGGCTATTTTATTTTTCAAGTTTGGTGCTCTTCGGTATGACACCCTTGGTCTCTCTGGTATGATGGATTTTAGATTGGGGTCTTCCTGTAGAATATTCCAGTGTTTGGCCAGAATTTTTTCAATTTTTTTGTGCTGGAAATGGTAAGTGGTGGTAAATCTACTGGTCTGATCTAATGACGGTGGAGTCTTTTTTAGGGGTTTTTTGCCCTTATAGAATTCATAAGCTTCATTCACCAAGGATTCTGGGTATGCTTTATCAAGGAATTTCCTTTTCATGGTCACTCCTTGCTCGATGTAGTCAGACTCTAGAGTGCAATTCTGATTGAGTCTACAGAATTGCCCTTTTGGGATATTTGTAATCCATTTGGAGAAATGACAGCTCTCAAAATGGAGAAAGGAGTTGCCTGCTGTGGGTTTTGTATAGTTTTTTTGCACATATTTTATCTCCAAGGTGATATAACTCCAGATCCAGGAAAGCTAGAGAATTCTGGCCTAGTACTGAGGTAAACGAAAGTTCATAAGGATTGTGATTGCAATGGCGGACAAAATCGTCAATGAGATGTATGGGTCCATCCCATATGACGATGATGTCACTCGGCGATCGTCGGGGGAGAGGGAGAAAGTCAGGCTGTCATTCTCCCCTGTGTAGAAACTGTGATCACACGGTTCTACTATGTAGGACCGTTGATCACTGTTTCTACAGCTCAAGCCACAGCCAATCATAGTTAGAATCACGCCCCTAGGGACACACACAGCCCCTCCCTCTCATATAAAGTTAACCCCTTCCCTGCCAGTGTATTTTTACAGTAACAGTGCATATGTATAGCACTGATTACTGTAGAAATGTCACTGGTAACCCCAAAAGTGTCAAAAATGTCAGTCAAGGGTCCGATCTGTCTGCCGCAATGTCGCAGTACCGCAAAAAAAATCGCAGATCGCCGCCATTACGCGTTAAAAAAAAACAACAAAAATCTTTCCCTTTGTTAGTAAACACGATAACTTTTGCGCAAACCAATCAAAGTACGCTTTTTGTGATTTTCTTTACCAAACATATGTAGCATAAAACAAATTGGCCGAAAATGTTAAAAAATTTTGATTTTTACATTTTTTTGGGGGGGGAATTTCATATAAAAAAATTTGAAAAATATTGTTATTTTTGCAAAATTGACGCACTTTTTTTGTTTATAGCGCATGATCAAAAAATCGCACAGGTGATCAAATACCACCAAAAGAAAGCTCTGTTTGTGAGGAAAAAAGGACGTCAATTTCATTTAGGTACAGAGTCGCACGACCGCGCAATTGTCCGTTAAAGTCACGCAGTGCCGAATCGCAAAATAACCCCTGGTCTTTTAGCAGCCAAATCCTCCGGGGCTTAAGTGGTTAAGAACTGGGGTATGTAAACTTTTGATCATTTGGGTAGTTTCTGTTGTCATTATGATTTAAAAAGAGTAAACACAGTTGATTGATAATAAATGGCTTCAGCGAAACACTAACCATGAGTGAAAGAAAAGTTTTTGTGTTATCATTCATATTCTCTAAAAAATGGCCAAGAAATCATAAATTCTGCCAGGGTATGTAAACTTATGAGCACAACTGTAGAATTGCTCACAGCTCATTGCTGCAGTGCATTAAGGGTGTCATTTGGATCAGCAGGGTCTGCCAAAAAGAGGAAGACTGTTATCATATACAGTATGGGTGGCCTGGGGACAAAAGTGCAGAATGGCTCATAGAGGTTTTGATAGCGATCAAATAAACCTCCAAATTCTGCAAAACATTCTCTATATTGCACACTTGCACTCGAGCATCTTGTTTTTTTTTTGATAACAATCAATAAATGTAACATTACCCAACCTCATTCCCTCCAATCAGTATCGCATCTGAATTCTGCAGAATAACTACAATTTTAAAGTACAGTATATGGGAACTCTTACCTTTTAAACAAATGTAAAAAAAAAAATTAAAGAGAAGACATTTGTAGACCTCCAGTGGAAATTTAGTGAGTAGAGAAAACTATGTTTCAGTTTTCTCCGGATTTGGTAAGTCTGAATCGGGGCAGGAGGCTTGAAGACTCCAAAGAGCATTGGGTGGGATGAAGTCTTCAGTCTTGTGTCCAGATTTTCCAGAAATTCTACAGGTTGTGTGCGTGTCCAGGTGTATAAGGCAGATCTGAGCATAGCTCGGAGGAGGTGGAGTTGGTGTTGGAGAAGTTTCTGCAGCTAGGAGGGAGGTGTGCTTCTGTTTAGGAACAAAGACAATATCCTCGAAACAGCACTCCATGTGGGAGAGGTTCTAGGTCAATAGACTGAGAGAGTTGGGCCAGCTGAAAGAGTCTAGGAGACCATAGCTGAGAAAACTGGGAGAGAGAGTGCTGGGTACCAGAAGCAGGGCCGGCCCTACCATGGGTCCCGGTGGGACCATGGGTCCCAGACGGCACTTAGAGAGGGGCAGCCCCCGGCCGCCTCTTCTCTTCTAAACCTATCGCAAAAAAAAAAGTCAGCGGCTGGCCCGACATGCACACCGCGCATGCGCCGCCGCCGCCGCTCGGCAAAGCCCGTAAATGTTCGGCTATTTCCGGGAATAGCCAAACATGTATTAGCTTTAACGAGCAGCGGCGGCGGCGCATGCGCAGTGTGCATGTCAGGCCAGCCGCGGACGTGTTGACGTGTGGCGCCGGGCGGCGCCATTTATAAATTCTAAAGCGCCCTTTAGGAACAGGTAAGTGAGAGTGCACACTACCTGTCATTATGCGGGGCTGCAGGCATACTACAGAAGATGCAGTGCTGCGGGCATGGTACATGCCCACAGCACTGCATCTCCTGTAGTATGCCCACAGCCCCGCATTCTCTTGTACCATATCCATCTCCTGTACTATGCCCACACAGCCCTGCATTCTCATACACCATGCCCACACAGCCCTGCATTCTCATACACCATGTCCACACAGCCCTGCATTCTCATACACCATGCCCGCAGCCCCGCATTCTCCCGTACAATGCCCGCAGCCCCGCATTCTCCCGTACCATGCCCGCAGCCCCGCATTCTCCCGTACCATGCCCGCAGCCCCGCATTCTCCCGTACCATGCCCGCAGCCCCGCATTCTCCCGTACCATGCCCGCAGCCCCGCATTCTCCTGCACCATGCCCGCAGCCCCGCATTCTCCCGTACCATGTCCACAGCCCCGCATTCTCCTTCACAATGCCTGCAGCCCCGCATTCTCCTGCACAATGTACGCAGCCCCGCATTCTCCTTCACAATGCCTGCAGCCCCGCATTCTCCCGCACCATGCCCGCAGCCCCGCATTCTCCCGTACCATGTCCACAGCCCCGCATTCTCCTTCACAATGCCTGCAGCCCCGCATTCTCCTGCACAATGCCTGCAGCCCCACATTCTCCTTCACAATGCCCACAGCCCCGCATTCTCCTGCACCATGCCCGCAGCCCCGCATTCTCCCATACCATGCCCACAGCCCCGCATTCTCCCGTACCATACCCGCAGCCTTGCATTCTCATGTACCATGCCCACAGCCCCGCATTCTCCTGTACCATGTCCGCAGCCCCGCATTCTCCTGTACCATGTCCGCAGCCTTGCATTCTCATGTACCATGCCCACAGCCCCGCATTCTCCTGTACCATGCCCGCAGCCCCGCATTCTCCTGTACCATGCCCGCAGCCCCGGATTCTCCTGTACCATGTCCGCAGCCCCGCATTCTCCTGTACCATGTCCGCAGCCCCGCATTCTTCTGTACCATGTCCGCAGCCCCGCATTCTCCTGTACCATGTCCGCAGCCTTACATTCTCATGTACCATGCCCACAGCCCCGCATTCTCCTGTACCATGTCCGCAGCCCCGCATTCTCCTGTACCATGCCGACAGCCCCACATTCTCCTGTACCATGCCCGCAGCCCCGCATTCTCCTGTACCATGTCCGCAGCCCCGCATTCTCCTGTACCATGCCGACAGCCCCACATTCTCCTGTACCATGCCCGCAGCCCCGCATTCTCCTGTACCATGCCCGCAGCCCCGCATTCTCCTGTACCATGCCTGCAGCCCCGCATTCTTCTGTACCATGCCCGCAGCACTGCATTCTCCTGTACCATGCCCGCAGCCCTGCATTCTCCTGTACCATGCCCGCAGCCCTGCATTCTCCTGTACCATGCCCGCAGCACTGCATTCTCCTGTACCATGCCCGCAGCCCTGCATTCTCCTGTACCATGCCTGCAGCACTGCATTCTCCTGTATCATGCCTACAGCCCTGCATTCTCCTGTACCATGCCTGCAGCACTGCATTCTCCTGTATCATGCCTACAGCCCTGCATTCTCCTGTACCATGCCCGCAGCACTGCATTCTCCTGTACCATGCCCGCAGCCCTGCATTCTCCTGTACCATGCCTGCAGCACTGCATTCTCCTGTATCATGCCTACAGCCCTGCATTCTCCTGTACCATGCCCGCAGCACTGCATTCTCCTGTACCATGCCCGCAGCCCTGCAGGGCACTTTGGCACTATAGACAGTAGAAAGCCTGGTGCGCTCATCTGCCCAGTGTCTACTGCTCTGTCCTGCTCCTGCTGTCACTCCGTACACATTCACACTCCTCTGACTGATTTCATAGTCCTATAGAATGTGGGGGCATCTTGGAGGGCGTGAATTTTTTTTTTTTTTTTGGGGGGGGGGCAGCATTTCATTCTCGAACCCAGGCAGCACAATGTCTTGGGCCAGCCCTGACCAGAAGAAACCATAGTTATCGGAGGAGTAGTGATGTCGCGAACCTAAAATTCGCGGTTCGCGAACGGCGAACGCGAACATCGGCAAATGTTCGCGAACCGGCTAACCGGGCGAACCGCCATAGACTTCAATAGGCAGGCGAATTTTAAAACACACAGGGACTCTTTCTGGCCACAATAGTGATGGAAAATTTGTTTCAAGGGGACTAACACCTGGACTGTGGCATGCCGGAGAGGGATCACGCAAAAAAAAGTTCTTAAAAATTATAATTTTTTGATAGAGAGCCAATTATTGGAAAAATTAAAAAAAAATAAAAATAAAAAATTTCTTTGGATTTAGCATCTGGGGGGTCTAAAAGGTGTACCTGTGAAGTTTCAGCTCTGTAGCATGTCCAGAACCCCTAAAAAACAGCATTTTTCTTATATTTTCAGGAATATGGCTTCTCTGCGGCTGGCTTTTTCTCTTGCAGGCATTTAGCGGGCATTTTTTTAGGCAGGCATGTCATTTTTTGTATTTAGTGTCTGGGGGGTCTAAAAAGTGTACCTGTCAATTTTCAGCTCTGTAGCATGTCCAGAACCCCTAAAAAACAGCATTTTTCTTATATTTTCAGGAATATGGCTTCTCTGCGGCTGGCTTTTTCTCTTGCAGGCATTTAGCGGGCATTTTTTTAGGCAGGCATGTCATTTTTTGTATTTAGTGTCTGGGGGGTCACAAAAGTGTACCTGTCAAGTTTCAGCTCTGTAGCATGTCCAGAACCCCTAAAAAACAGCATTTTTCTTATATTTTCAGGAATATGGCTTCTCTGCGGCTGGCTTTTTCTCTTGCAGGCATTTAGCGGGCATTTTTTTAGGCAGGCATGTCATTTTTTGTATTTAGTGTCTGGGGGGTCTAAAAAGTGTACCTGTCAAGTTTCAGCTCTGTAGCATGTCCAGAACCCCTAAAAAACAGCATTTTTCTTATATTTTCAGGAATACGGCTTCTCTGCGGCTGTCTTTTGCTCTTGCAGGCATTTATCGGGCATTTTTTTAGGCAGGCATGTCATTTTTTGTATTTAGTGTCTGGGGGGTCACAAAAGTGTACCTGTCAAGTTTCAGCTCTGTAGCATGTCCAGAACCCCTAAAAAACAGCATTTTTCTTATATTTTCAGGAATACGGCTTCTCTGCGGCTGTCTTTTTCTCTTGCAGGCATTTATCGGGCATTTTTTTAGGCAGGCATGTCATTTTTTGTATTTAGTGTCTGGGGGGTCTAAAAAGTGTACCTGTCAATTTTCAGCTCTGTAGCATGTCCAGAACCCCTAAAAAACAGCATTTTTCTTATATTTTCAGGAATATGGCTTCTCTGCGGCTGGCTTTTTCTCTTGCAGGCATTTATCGAGCATTTTTTTAGGCAGGCATGTCATTTTTTGTATTTAGTGTCTGGGGGGTCTAAAAAGTGTACCTGTCAAGTTTCAGCTCTGTAGCATGTCCAGAACCCCTAAAAAACAGCATTTTTCTTATATTTTCAGGAATACGGCTTCTCTGCGGCTGTCTTTTTCTCTTGCAGGCATTTATCGGGCATTTTTTTAGGCAGGCATGTCATTTTTTGTATTTAGTGTCTGGGGGGTCACAAAAGTGTACCTGTCAAGTTTCAGCTCTGTAGCATGTCCAGAACCCCTAAAAAACAGCATTTTTCTTATATTTTCAGGAATACGGCTTCTCTGCGGCTGTCTTTTTCTCTTGCAGGCATTTATCGGGCATTTTTTTAGGCAGGCATGTCATTTTTTGTATTTAGTGTCTGGGGGGTCACAAAAGTGTACCTGTCAAGTTTCAGCTCTGTAGCATGTCCAGAACCCCTAAAAAACAGCATTTTTCTTATATTTTCAGGAATACGGCTTCTCTGCGGCTGGCTTTTTCTCTTGCAGGCATTTATCGGGCATTTTTTTAGGCAGGCATGTCATTTTTTGTATTTAGTGTCTGGGGGGTCACAAAAGTGTACCTGTCAAGTTTCAGCTCTGTAGCATGTCCAGAACCCCTAAAAAACAGCATTTTTCTTATATTTTCAGGAATACGGCTTCTCTGCGGCTGGCTTTTTCTCTTGCAGGCATTTATCGGGCATTTTTTTAGGCAGGCATGTCATTTTTTGTATTTAGTGTCTGGGGGGTCACAAAAGTGTACCTGTCAAGTTTCAGCTCTGTAGCATGTCCAGAACCCCTAAAAAACAGCATTTTTCTTATATTTTCAGGAATACGGCTTCTCTGCGGCTGTCTTTTCCTCTTGCAGGCATTTATCGGGCATTTTTTTAGGCAGGCATGTCATTTTTTGTATTTAGTGTCTGGGGGGTCACAAAAGTGTACCTGTCAAGTTTCAGCTCTGTAGCATGTCCAGAACCCCTAAAAAACAGCATTTTTCTTATATTTTCAGGAATACGGCTTCTCTGCGGCTGGCTTTTCCTCTTGCAGGCATTTATCGGGCATTTTTTTAGGCAGGCATGTCATTTTTTTTATTTAGTGTCTGGGGGGTCACAAAAGTGTATCTGTCAAGTTTCAGCTCTGTAGCATGTCCAGAACCCCTAAAAAACAGCATTTTTCTTATATTTTCAGGAATACGGCTTCTCTGCGGCTGTCTTTTTCTCTTGCAGGCATTTATCGGGCATTTTTTTAGGCAGGCATGTCATTTTTTGTATTTAGTGTCTGGGGGGTCTAAAAAGTGTACCTGTCAAGTTTCAGCTCTGTAGCATGTCCAGAACCCCTAAAAAACAGCATTTTTCTTATATTTTCAGGAATACGGCTTCTCTGCGGCTGTCTTTTTCTCTTGCAGGCATTTATCGGGCATTTTTTTAGGCAGGCATGTCATTTTTTGTATTTAGTGTCTGGGAGGTCACAAAAGTGTACCTGTCAAGTTTCAGCTCTGTAGCATGTCCAGAACCCCTAAAAAACAGCATTTTTCTTATATTTTCAGGAATACGGCTTCTCTGCGGCTGTCTTTTTCTCTTGCAGGCATTTATCGGGCATTTTTTTAGGCAGGCATGTCATTTTTTGTATTTAGTGTCTGGGGGGTCTAAAAAGTGTACCTGTCAAGTTTCAGCTCTGTAGCATGTCCAGAACCCCTAAAAAACAGCATTTTTCTTATATTTTCAGGAATACGGCTTCTCTGCGGCTGTCTTTTTCTCTTGCAGGCATTTATCGGGCATTTTTTTAGGCAGGCATGTCATTTTTTGTATTTAGTGTCTGGGGGGTCACAAAAGTGTACCTGTCAAGTTTCAGCTCTGTAGCATGTCCAGAACCCCTAAAAAACAGCATTTTTCTTATATTTTCAGGAATACGGCTTCTCTGCGGCTGTCTTTTTCTCTTGCAGGCATTTATCGGGCATTTTTTTAGGCAGGCATGTCATTTTTTGTATTTAGTGTCTGGGGGGTCTAAAAAGTGTACCTGTCAAGTTTCAGCTCTGTAGTATGTCCACAACCAAAAAAAAACAGCATTTTTCTTATGATTTTTAGTAGAAAACTAATGCAGTGTCTTTCCAGCTGTCTTTTTTTCTTTCTGGCAAGCTGAAATATGATAT
The DNA here is from genome assembly GCF_965119305.1 of Pelophylax lessonae. Taxonomy (NCBI): domain Eukaryota; kingdom Metazoa; phylum Chordata; class Amphibia; order Anura; family Ranidae; genus Pelophylax; species Pelophylax lessonae. The sequence goes on from NC_138774.1 coordinate 16,533,277, forward strand.
GCCAAGGCAAACATGCCTATCAGTTGAGCTATGACACAGACAACACTGCACACATGGGGAAATATGTAAAACAAAAAACAGGAAAAGGAAATTAGGTGACGGTCACAAAACATGATATTGTGATTGGCCAAATAAAAAGTCACCTCGCGATGAGGTCGCGCCAAAGTCGCGCTAAGTCGCGCCAAAGTCGCACTGGAAGCGACGCTACTTTAGTGGTAGCGGCAGTGTAAACCAGCACTAAAACATCCAGTGTGTGAATACGATCAGGTATGATGTTTTATCGGTCAAGTAGTGTAAGGGTTACGCCCATCGCCCGCTTCACAGTGACAGACCAAACTCTGACAGACCAAACTCCCCGTTTAACAGTCAGTCAGTCCATTTGCACAACCGCAAACTCCCAATTTGCACAAGGTTGGATACCAAGCTAGCCATGTCCCGTTCCTTGTCCTCACTGACATCATTGAAGGTCTCTTCCTCCACCCAGCCACATACAACACCAAGGGTCCCCGAAAGGTGAGAACAAGCCCCCTGGGACGCCTGCTGTGGCTGGTATTCCACCTCCTCAAAGCCACCTTCCTCCTCTGACTTCTTTTCTTCAGACTCCTCTCTCTGCGTTGCCACAGGTCCAGCAATTGACAACGACAAGGCTGCTTCTGGTGGTGATGAGGACCACAACTCTTCCTCTTCATGCTCATCTACAGCCTGATCCAGTACTCTTCGCAGGGCACGCTCCAGAAAAAACGCATATGGGATGAGGTCGATGATGTTGCCTTGGGTTCGACTGACCACCAGGGTTGTCATCTCCGCAAAAGGACGCATGAGCCTACAGCCATTGTTCATGAGCATTCAGTAACGCGGCAAAAAAATACCCAGCTCCGCAGAAAGAATGAAAGAAAATGAATGTTTTTTTTTAGGAAAAATTATCCTGCGGATCGCTTTTGGTCTGTACACAATGAAGCAACGACCTTATCATCTGGGGTGTGCCAACACAATCCTAGAGGTGATCGCTTCATTGTGATACGCAAGCCCCTTCACCACGACAAGGTAACGATCACGAAGGGGAATTGACACATGTATGTGCCTTTTTTTTTGTTTTTTGTTTTTTTGCAGCCACAGTGTAGCACCAGAGGCCAGAAAAATTAGGCATGTACACATGCATGAAAAAGCAGGTATTGTTGCAGCCGCTGCTGTAGCAGCGGCCTGAAAAATTGAGGTTTTAAGGCAGAAAGTGCACTAAAACATTGCGGCTTGAACCGTAGTTGGTGGCGGAGACGTCACGTAAGTCATCCGGCATGCAGAGAATGATTATATACAGCAGCGTGTGGACCATTTTTAGGCCAAGGCATCTCAGTCATCACCAGGCCTTTTTTAGTCAAATGCATCCCCCACTGTCAGTCCCTTCAGGATCCATGCCTCATTCATCTTAATAAACGTGAGGTAATCAAGACTTTTTTGACCTAGGCGACTTCTCTTCTCAGTGACAATACCTCCTGCTGCGCTGAAGGTCCTTTCTGACAGCACACTTGAAGCGGGGCAGGCCAGAAGTTCAATGGCAAACTGGGATAGCTCAGGCCACAGGTCAAGCCTGCACACCCAGTAGTCAAGGGGTTCATCGCTCCTCAGAGTGTCGATATCTGCAGTTAAGGCAAGGTAGTCTGCTACCTGTCGGTCGAGTCGTTCTCTGAGGGTGGACCCCGAAGGGCTGTGGCGATGCATAGGACTAAAAAAGCTCCGCATGTCCTCCATCAACAAGACGTCTGTAAAGCGTCCTGTCCTTGCCGGCGTGGTTGTGGTGGTAGGAGGAGGATTACTTTCACCTCTTCCCCTGTTGGATTCCCGTTGTGCTGTGACATCACCCTTATACGCTGTGTAGAGCATAGTTTTTAACTTATTTTGTAGCTGCTGCATCCTTTGCGACTGCCGGTAATTGGGTAACATATCACAGACTTTCTGCTTATACCGGGGGTCTAGTAGCGTGGCCACCCAGTACAGGTCGTTCTCCTTCAGCCTTTTTATACGAGGGTCTCTCAACAGGCATGACAGCATGAAAGACCCCATTTGCACAAGGTTGGATGCCGAGCTACTCATGTCCAATTCCTCGTCCTCACTGATGTCATTGAAGGTGTGTTCTTCCCCCCAGCCACGTACAACACCACGGGTACCAGATAGGTGACAACGAGCACCCTGGGATGCCTGCTGTGGTTGGTGTTCCTCCTCCTCAAAGCCACATTCCTCCTCTGACTCCTCTTCCTCACACTCCTCTTCCAGTGTTGCCGCAGGTCCAGCAATCGATGGTAAGGCTGTTTCTGGTGGTGGTGATGGTGACCACAACTCTTCCTCTTCCTCTTCACGCTCATCTACGGCCTGATCCAGCACTCTTCGCAGGGCACGCTCCAGGAAAAAAACATATGGGATGATGTCGCTGATGGTGCCTTCAGTGCGACTCACTAGGTTTGTCACCTCCTCAAAAGGACGCATGAGCCTACAGGCATTGCGCATGAGCGTCCAGTAGCGTGGCAAAAAAATACCCAGCTCCGCAGAGGCTGTCCTAGCACCCCGGTCATACAAATACTCGTTGACCGCTTTTTCTTGTTGGAGCAGGCGGTCGAACATTAGCAGTGTTGAATTCCAACGTGTCGGGCTGTCGCAAATCAAGCGCCTCACTGGCATGTTGTTTCGCCGCTGAATATCTGCAAAGTGCGCCATGGCCGTGTAGGAACGCCTGAAATGGCCACACACCTTCCTGGCCTGCTTGAGGACGTCCTGTAAGCCTGGGTACTTCTGCACAAAACGTTGCACAATCAGATTCAACACATGTGCCATGCACGGCACATGTGTCAACTTGCCCAAATTCAATGCCGCCAACAAATTGCTCCCGTTGTCACACACCACTTTGCCGATCTCCAGTTGGTGCGGGGTCAGCCACTGATCCACCTGTGCATTCAGGGCGGACAGTAGTGCTGGTCCGGTGTGACTCTCTGCTTTCAGGCAAGTCAACCCCAAGACAGCGTGACACTGTCGTATCCGGCATGTGGAATAGCCCCTGGGGAGCTGGGGGGGTGCAGTTGGTGTGGAGCAAGACGCAACAGCAGAAGAGGACTCAGCCGAGGAGGTTAGCAAAGAGGATGGAGTAGGAGGAGTAGAGGAGGTGGCAGCAGGCCTGCCTGCAAGTCGTGGCGGTGTCACCAACTCCTCTGCAGCAGAGCCACGCATTCCATGCTTGGCAGCCGCCAGCAGGTTTACCCAATGCGCAGTGTACGTTATATACCTGCCCTGACCGTGCTTTGCAGACCAGCTATCAGTGGTCAGATGGACCCTTGCCCCAACACTGTGTGCCAGACGTGACATGATTTCCTTTTCCACAATAGAGTACAGGTTGGGGATTGCCTTTTGTGAAAAATAATTTCGGCCGGGTACCTTCCACTGCGGTGTCCCAATAGCGACAAATTTTTTGAAGGCCTCAGACTCCACCAGCTTGTATGGTAAAAGCTGGCGGGCTAAGAGTTCCGACAAGCCAGCTGTCAGACGCCGGGCAAGGGGGTGACTCTGCGAGATTGGCTTTTTGCGCTCAAACATTTCCTTCACAGACACCTGACTGTGGGCAGGTGACGAGCAGGAACTGCTGAAGGTGAGAGGCGGAGGGGCGGGTTGTTGATAGGGGGCATGGAGGACAGCAGTGGTTGACGTGGCTGAAGATGCTGGACCAGGAGGAGGATGGTGGCTTTCAGTTTGTGTGCTGCTTTTACTCATGTGTTGATCCCATAGGCGTTTGTGATGTGAGATCATGTGCCTTCGCAAA
>NC_138774.1:16542075-16569575 GCF_965119305.1 Pelophylax lessonae
CCCTGCAGGGCAGTGGCGGCTGGTGAAGTTTTAAGATGGGGGGGCACAAGACCCCGCCCTTACATTCTGACCCCTCCCATTTCTCAGAAGCCCCACCCCTTATAGACTCCACCCATTTTGTCCCCTGTATTTTGCTTGTGTGAACAAATTCTCCCAATATATCACATATTAAGGGGTCCATCAGTACTAGTATATCCCAAAATAGGGAGCAGGGGCCCTATTATGGCATATACTGTGAGATACATCCTATTATGGGATACACTGACTGAGAGTGGCACAAACCCCACAGTACAGACCCCCCCAGCACAAACCCCTCAAGCACAAACCCCCTAGCACAAACCCCACAGTACAGGCCCCCTAGCACAAACCCCACAGTACAGGTCCCCTAGCACAAACCCCACAGTACAGACCCCCTAGCACTAATCAAACAGTACAGACCCCCTAGCACTAATCCAACAGTACAGGCCCCCTAGCACAAACCCCACAGTACAGGCCCCCTAGCACAAACCCCACAGTACAGGCCCCCTAGCACAAACCCCACAGTACAGGTCCCCTAGCACAAACCCCACAGTACAGACCCCCTAGCACTAATCAAACAGTACAGACCCCCTAGCACTAATCCAACAGTACAGGCCCCCTAGCACAAACCCCACAGTACAGGCCCCCTAGCACAAACCCCACAGTACAGACTCCCTAGCACAAACCCCACAGTACAGACCCCTAGCACAAACCCCACAGTACAGGCCCCCTAGCACAAACCCCACAGTACAGGCCCCCTAGCACAAACCCCACAGTACAGACCCCTAGCACTAATCCAACAGTACAGGCCCCCTAGAACAAACCCCACAGTACAAGCCCCATAGCACAAACCCCACAGTACAGACCCCTAGCACTAATCCAACAGTACAGACCTCCTAGCACAAACCCCACAGTACAGACCCCCTAGCACAAACCCCACAGTACAGACCCCCTTTCAATGTAGTGACCAGCGTACATGCCCCCTTCAATGTAGTGACCAGCATACATGCCCCCTTCAATGTAGTGACAAGCATACATGCCCACTTTCAATGTAGTGACTAGCGTACATGCCCCCTTCAATGTAGTGACCAGCTTGCCGTGCCCCCAGGGCCATCATCAATGCAGTGCCATTGACCACCAGCTTGCCGTGCCCCCATGATCTTCAATGCAGCAGTGACCACCAGCTTGCCGTGCCCCCCATCATCAATGCAGTGACCACCTGACCACCAGCTTGCCGTGCCCCCATCATCAATGCAGTGACCACCTGACCACCAGCTTGCCGTGCCCCCATCATCAATGCAGTGACCACCTGACCACCAGCTTGCCGTGCCCCCATCATCAATGCAGTGACCACCTGACCACCAGCTTGCCATGCCCCCATCATCAATGCAGTGACCACCTGACCACCAGCTTGCCATGCCCCCCATCATCAATGCAGTGACCACCTGACCACCAGCTTGCCGTGCCCCCATCATCAATGCAGTGACCACCTGACCACCAGCTTGCCGTGCCCCCATCATCAATGCAGTGACCACCTGTCCACCAGCTTGCCATGCCCCCATCATCAATGCAGTTACCACCTGACCACCAGCTTGCCGTGCCCCATCATCAATGGCAATGCAGTCAGTCTCAGTGAGTCCACCAGCTTGTCTGCCATGCCCCCCCCCCCCCGGCCCCCCCATCAATGCAGAAAGACCAGCGTGCGTTCCCCCTTCAAAGCTGACAGTGTCAGTCAGTGACATGATGATGATGATGATGATGACAGACAGTGTGTTGGGCAGTTGTGTTGGCTGGCCGGACTGGTCGGGCTGCTGGTCGGGCTGCTGGGACTGCTGGGGCATCAATGCAGTGAACACCTGACCACCAGCTTGCCGTGCCCCCATCATCAATGCAGTGACCACCTGACCACCAGCTTGCCATGCCCCCCATCATCAATGCAGTGACCACCTGACCACCAGCTTGCCGTGCCCCCATCATCAATGCAGTGACCACCTGACCACCAGCTTGCCGTGCCCCCCATCATCAATGCAGTGACCACCTGTCCACCAGCTTGCCATGCCCCCATCATCAATGCAGTTACCACCTGACCACCAGCTTGCCGTGCCCCATCATCAATGGCAATGCAGTCAGTCTCAGTGAGTCCACCAGCTTGTCTGCCATGCCCCCCCCCCCGGCCCCCCCATCAATGCAGAGAGACCAGCGTGCGTTCCCCCTTCAAAGCTGACAGTGTCAGTCAGTGACATGATGATGATGATGATGACAGACAGTGTGTTGGGCTGTTGTGTTGGCTGGCCGGACTGGTCGGGCTGCTGGTCGGGCTGCTGGGACTGCTGGGGCTGCTGGTCGGGCTTCTGGTCGGGCTACTGGGGCTGCTGGTTGGGCTGCTGGGGCTGCTGGTCGGGCTTCTGGCGCCCCCGCATCACTAACTTACCTGACTCAGAGTCACGGTCGGACGGACCGGATGATAACCTGGTGCTGCTGCTGGCCTGCTGCTGAGTCGACTACTCAGCTCACATGATCACGAACTTCTTCTGCACCGCAGCATCTGCCGTCTGCACTCACACTGCTGAGCGGCTCTCTCCCAGTCTCCGATGGCACCGGCGGGCGGGAGGGTGGTCACGTGACGCCGGGACGCATCACATGACGTCACCAGGTCCCGGGATGTCCTCCTGTGTGATTGGTCCAGGCTGGACATCAGGAAAGTGGGGAGTGTCGGGGCGCATTGCTCTGCGCCCCAATGACCCCCAGAAGGCCGCCAATCGGTGCCTCTGTCTCCCTCACGTGGGTGGCAAAACCCCCCCATACCCACCACTAGGGCCGGCGCCCCTAGTGGACTAAAAATTTAATTTTTTTTTTCATCTTTTTTTTTTTCTTCTTTTTTTTGGGGGGGGCGCCCCCTATGGACGGGCCACCGCTGCTGCAGGGGTATATAGCCTTTATTGCAGTAAGGATGTATCCCTGGACTTCCCAGCTTTCCTACTGACTTCCTATGTTGCCATCACTCACATATGGAGAAAATATAGTGATACGCCCATAGTGTAGTATGTTAAAATCATTTTTTTATTACAAGAAAAATATCCACTCACAGTTAGGTAGTAAAAGATGCGGTTTCAGCAGACATCTGGGTCCGTGCGTTCCACGGCCCTCAATATCCTCTAGCGGGAGTGATGCAATTGGGTAAAAGATCCCGCTCTACGTACATTTCGTTTGAACAACGTCTTCAGGAGCTCCTCAAACGAAACGTACTTAGAGCGGGATCTTCTACCCAATTGCGCTTGACACCATCTGAACCAAATAAGTTTATCTTGGTCTCATCAGACCACAGGAGATGGTTCCAGTAATCCATGTCCTTAGTCTGCTTGTCTTCAGCAAACTGTTTGCGGGCTTTCTTGTGCATCATCTCACCGATCGGCCGTCTTTTGTCCAGTGTTGTTGTGTTGGTTGAAATGTGCTCTAGACTGCACACAAATTTTCTCGGCCAACAAAAACCAACTTCAGAAGTGATGTCATGTGCTGGTTTACTTTCCGTGTGTTTTTTCTTCTCTGAGCATGCCCAGTCTTGCTCATCAGATTTTTGTGTGCTGAAATCTGTACTGACTGACGGAAAATCGGCCGTTCTGTTGACGGCCAACAAAAATTTTATAGCCTGCACACCAGATTTTATTCGGCCGAAAAGTCAGAGTCGGTTGTCGGAAGCATCATACTAACAAGCCGAAAATCGGCCGATCGGTCGTTGGCCCAAAATTCACAGCCAACAATCGTTGCGTGTGTACGAGGCATCAGAAATGGCTTTGTTATTCTCTCCAGACTGTTCCATGTCAATTACTTTGTTTCTCATCAGTTCTTCAATTTCTTTAGATCTCCACATGATGTGTTGCTTTTTAAAATCTTTTAGAGTGCTTCACTTTGTCAGACAGCTTCTATTTGAGTGATTTCTTGATTTAACAGGTCTGGCAGTAATCAGGCCTGGGTGTGGCAACTGAAATTTAACTAAGCTTTCCTAAAAATGTGGGTAATCACAGTTCATTCATGATTTCGCAAAGGGGGAAAACGGAAAATTTATATCAAATACTTACCGTAATTTTCCTTTCCTGATGGACTCCATGGCAGCATACGTATCGGGTTTGGCCCCGCCTCCAAACCTACCCATAGGACCTCACTCCCATAAATCTTTGCTCCTGTTCAGCACACGTGTTCTGTAACTATCCTCCACAGAAATCCGGGAGGGAACTCCTGCTGCCATGGAGTCCATCAGGAAAGGAAAATTACGGTAAGTATTTGATATAAATTTTCCGTTTTCCTGACAGACTCCATGGCAGCATACGTATCGGGAAATAACTCGCCGTACACACAGGGTGGGCAGGTGCTGAACAGAAAAGTTTTAATGCATTTTGTCAAACAGACAGGACTTGCAAACCAAAATTCACAGAAGAAAGAGCCGCTGGCTCAACACAGTAATGGGATAAGAAAGTGTTAATAGAGGACCACGATGCTGCTCTGCAAATGACTTCAGGAGCCACATGTCTGGATACTGCCCAGGAGGTAGAGATGCTCCGCGTCGAATGAGCTGTAACTACTGCTGGAGGGGTCAAGCCCTTAGCCCTATAAGCCCACTGGATGGTCTGGATGATCCAAGAGGAAATGGATCTCGTCGAGGCTCTTGAACCTTTGTTTTTTCCATAAAAGGTAACGAAAAGATGTTCTGATTTTCTGAAAGAGGAAGTGGCATTTAAATATTTCTTAATACACTCTCCAACATCCAGCGGATGAACCGAAGATTCTTCCTCTTCCTGTCTAAAGGTTGGTAATACTGTTTCTATGTTTTCATGGAAGACAGAGGTCCTTTTTGGTCTCGCATCCAGCATGGGGATGAGCACCACTCTGTCAGGAAAAAAGGTTAAGAAAGGCTCTTGTGTCCCAAAGGACCCAATTTCCGACACTCTTTTTGCTGAGGTTATAGCCACCAGAAACACTGTTATCAGTGTAAGCTCTCTTATGGTCAAAGAATCAAACATGTCTTGAATTTGACTCGCCAGGAAATCCAGAACTAGTGGCAGATCCCACTTGGGAAACCTGGGTTTTCTCTGAGGTCTGATTCTCACTGCCCCTTGGAAGAACTGACGAATTAGGGCATGAGTGGCCCAGGAGATCCCTGTAAAAGCAGAAATAGCCGAGACCTGGACTCTGAGCGAACTCACTGATAGAGGCAAATCCAGTCCTGATTGGAGAAAGCTCAATACATCCTGGATCTTAATTGAAGATTGAGGATCAGGCCTTGTATTCAGTTGTGCAGAAAATTTTTCCCAGATTCTCTGATACACCCTGTTCGTTGAGCTTCTTCTAGCACTAAGTAATGTCGAGATTGCCGTTTCTGGACAGCCTAAAGCCTGTAACCTCCTCCTCTCAACATCCAGACCTTGAGATGTAAACGGTCTGGGCACGGATGGAGTACAGACCCCTGGGACAACAGGTCCGGTCTGAAGGGTAGCGGGATTGGGTCTTGGACACTGAGTAGCGTCAGAAGGGGAAACCATGGCCTGTTCGGCCAGAAGGGAATCACCGCCACTACCTCCACTGGCTCCGACCTGAGTCTCCGAAGGAACTGCAACACAATCGGAATTGGTGGGAAGGCGTATGCCCTGTGGAATCTCCACTGATCCGAGAGTGCATCTATCCCTGATGCTTGTGGATCTCTGAATCTTGAGTAGTACTTCGGCAGTTTGTGATTGCAGGGGGAGGCGAAGAGATCTACCTCTGGAGAAAACCCCAATGTTAGGATCCAGTCGAACGTTTCCTTGTGAAGGGACCACTCGTTGTTGTCCAGATCCACTCTGGACAAGAAGTCTGCTTTGACATTCTGGACTCCTGGAACATAAACCGCTGAAAGATTCGAGAGATTTTTCTGTGCCCAGGACATAATCGGCTCCACTTCCCTCAATAGGGACCAGCTGCGTGTACCCCCTTGTTTCCTGATGTATGCCACTGCTGAGGTGTTGTCCAGGCGCAGCATGACAGGTTGGTCTTTTGTCAGGTGAGCAAATGCTCGAAGAGCTTGGAATGCTGCTCGGAGTTCTAGTATGTTGGATACTATTCCTCGAGTGGAAAACTCCCACCTGCCCTGTGCCACCTCCGACAGACAGTGGGCACCCCAGCCTATGTTGCTGGCGTCCGAGGTAACCACTACCCACGGAGCTGGCCTCAGAGAGTGGCAGTTCAGCAGGTGGTCTCTGCATAGCCACCAAGGAAGACTCGCTCTCATTGAAGGGGTTAGGAAGATGCGTTGATCCAGATGCCACGTATCCCATTGCTGAAGGAATCCCTTCTGAAAGGGTCTCATCCTCCACAGGGCCCACTTCACCATGGGGACTACTGCGACCATAGTCCCGATCACCTTCAGACATTGACGTGCCTGAAGATGAGAGGATGAGAGGGCAAAGCGAATCCTGTCTCGGAGAGTCCCTATCTTTTCCTCTGGAAGAGAGATAGTCGCCTTCTCTGTGTCGAACAGAGCGCCCAAGTAGATCAGGGACTGAGTTGGAATCAGGTGACTCTTCTCCTTGTTGAGTAACCAACCAAACTTCTGGAGAGTGGACACGACCTGCTCCAGATGAACTAATAGTTGGTCTCTGTCTTGGGACAACAGGAGTAGATCGTCCAAATAGTGGTGAAGACGGATACCTTTCAATCTCAGTAGGGCTACCACGGCCAATAAGATTTTTGAAAAGGTCCGTGGAGATGTTGAGAGCCCGAATGGGAGACAGATAAACTGAAGATGTAATCCTCCCACTTCGAACCGGAGAAACCTTTGAAAATCTTCGTCCACAGGGACATGAAAGTAGGCGTCTTTCAAGTCGATGGACACCATCCAATCTGCCGGCTGGACTGACTGCTGTATGGACAACAGGGTCTCCATTTTGAACCTTTCTTTTTTTATGAATTTGTTCAAGAAGGTCAAATCTATTACTGGTCTCCATGATCCGTTCTTCTTTTGGACCAGAAAGAGCGGAGAATATATTCCTTGGCCTCGCTCGGACTCTGGAACGGAGATGACAGCCCCTTGAGCAATGAGAGCTTCGACGTAAGAAAACAAAATCTGACGCCTTTCTTCTAGACATGGTATGGCAGTAGGCAGGAACCTTGAGCCTGGCCTCTCCTTGAAGACCCACTTGTGGCCTGAAGACACCGTCCTGACGGCCCAGGGGTCCTGAATCGAAGCCGCCCAGACATGTCGGAAGGAGCGTAGACGTGCACCCACCCGACATGTCTGAGCGGGCCCACCTTCAAAAGGACTTAGTGGGCTCACGGTCCCCAGAGGAGACGTTCTTTGTCGTCTTCCTGGAAGACTGTCTGGATCTCCAGTTCCGGTTGAACTCCCGACCAGGTCTATAAGAACGAGCTTCCCTGGCCCGGTCAGGCACAAATTTTCTGGTAGGCTGTCCTTTCTTGACGTTGAACTGGCGCCGATCCTGGGGAAGAAACCCAGACTTACCGCCTGTAGCCCGGGTTATGGCCTCGTCCAGTTTATTCCCGAAAAGGGAGGACCCCTCAAAGGGAATACGGCACCAAACTTGCTTTGATGCCGGATCCGCCACCCAAGGGCGGAGCCAAAGAGCTCTCTTAGCTGTGACCGAGGACAGCATAACTCTTGCCAATAGACGGATCAAGTCTATGGAAGCCTCCCCAAGGAACGACGCGCCCAGCCTAAGCTCCTGGATTGGAGCGCTTCTGGCCACCTCCTCCGAAACCGATCTGACCGATTCGTCTACCACATCAGCCCAAGACTCCATGGCTTTGGATAGAGCAGCCAAAGCCAGGACTGGCTTACAGGCCATACCTGCTGTAAGGTAGATTCTCTTCAAATCAGAGTCCATCCTTCGGTCCAACGGGTCTTTAAATGAGACCGTATCCTCTAAGGGAAGGGTCACGTGCTTGACCAGTCTCATGACTGCTGCGTCAACTAGGGGAGGGGACTCAAGATGTTTCACATCATCCTCTTTGAAGGGGTAAAGTTTAGCCATCTTGGATACTAAGGAATTCTTTCGTTCCACCTTTTTCCACTCCTCCAAGATGATTTCACCCAACTCTCCCAGGAAGGGAAAATTAACACGCTCCTTATTGAGCTGTTTAAAGTACTTCTTCTGCTTGGGAGGGGGAACAGCTGACTCCTCCCAATTTAAGGTCTCTCTGACCGCTTTAACCAGGGAAGGCACCAAGGTATATTCAAAACCCAAGCAGGGATCCTCATCTTCAGAGTCGCTACCTGACAAGAGCATCGACTGATGGCTTGTGTGGGCTGACTCGAAATCTTCCTGTACCTGTAGTGCTACAGGGGAGGGGCTTGGGGAAGCCGTTGCAGTGTCTTGAGAACGACTGACACCCAACTCTGCCAAAGAGTCCTTAACCACTCTCTTGACCAAAGCCTCAATGCGCTGATCGGAAGTATCCCTTTCTCCCGCAGCCTGGGAGAAACATCTATCACAGAAAAGCTTCCTCTCCGGGACACTAGCGCCACAGCCTCTGCAACCTGCTTTGTCAGGTCTCCGTGCGTGGCTGGCTGAAGTAGATGATTTTTGATGATGTGAGCCCGAACGGGACTTTCCTGTAGAGTGCCGGTGGCGAGAGCTTGAGCGTCTTTCACTTCTTTGAGAAGAGTGCCTAGTCTCTGAACGAGGAGGGCTGTGAACAAGAGAAAAAACAGAAAAAACAGACAGGAAGCTAGGAACACTTGAGTTCCTACCCCCACCCCCTATAACCCACAGCCCCACCAAGAAGCCCCAAATACCTGTTAGGGGCGGGCTGACCACCGGAGGGCAAAGTAGCTTCCATTCTGATGCTGACCTACAAGAATGAGCCGGACAGCAATGTCAGAAAACCAGCAAAAGAGGAGGGGGGGGGGGGGGGGGCTCCCAAACTGGGGCCAGTACTCACCAAGAACCAGAGGTTAGCAGGCAGAGCGGCAGCGAACAGCAGGCGTCCAAAAACCGATCAGATGCGGAGTATAGAACACCCAGTATCAGCAGTGTGCATAAACACAACACTGCTGACAGTTCTGGGGTTTAAATATGGCGCCTGGTGACGTCATCAGCGATCGCCGCCGACGCCAACTCACTGCGCATGCGCCGCGCTCTTACTGCGCACGCGCGAGAGCCAAGCCTCGTTCTGGAGGCGCCGCACATGCGCAGTAGCGCACCGCACCGGCGGCCGGTCAGGAAGTGAACCGCTGACCGGCCCCGGACCACTAGCCACCAGGGAAGGCAGGAAAGACCAGGTAAGAGAAACATATATAAACAAGGCAATATAAGCATATAAAATAGCTGCCATGGAGTGTACTCACGAACCGCAGACCACCAGGGATGGATGCACACCGGACTTATCTCTTCAAGGGTACCGGCCACCCGCAGCAGCTGGGCTTTTTGGCCAAGGCTGCTACATCTTCGCCCCTCCTCCATACCCCGCAGCAGCTGGGGCTTATTGGAGAGCTCCATACCCGACTGGTAGAGCCATCCATCACCCGGAATCCATCTTCAGGTAGGATATCAGGTAATCCTTTGGAGGACAAAAAAAGAACACGTGTGCTGAACAGGAGCAAAGATTTATGGGAGTGAGGTCCTATGGGTAGGTTTGGAGGCGGGGCCAAACCCGATACGTATGCTGCCATGGAGTCTGTCAGGAAATTACTTTTTCACATAGAGCCAGGCTGATTTGGACAGCTTTTTTCCCTTAACCAGCCCCGGAGGATTTTCCTGCTTAACATCCAGGCCACTTTTTGCAACTTGGCACTGCGGGAATTTTAACTGACAATTGCGCGGTCATGCAACGCCGTACCCAAACAAAATTTACGTCCTTTTTTCCCCACAAACAGAGCTTTCTTTTGGTGGTATTTGATCACCTCTGCGCTTTTCATTTTTTGCAATATTAATAAAAAAAGAGCGAAGATTTTGCGAAAAAATTGACATTTTCTACTTTGACAGTTAAAAAATGTCCAATATATTACATTTTTGTCATATATTTAGGCCAAAATGTATTTAGCTACATGTCTTTGACAAAAAAAAATGATCAATGAGCGTATTTTTAACCGCTTTAAGACCGGAAGATTTTACTCCATTCCTGACCAGGCTATATTTTGCGATTCGGCACTGTGTTACTTTAACGGATTAATTGCGCGGCCGTGCGACGCTGTACCCAAATACAATTTACGTTCTTTTTTTTCCCCACAAATAGAGATTTCTTTTGGTGGTATTTGATCACCTGTGCGATTTTGAATTTTTGAAAAAAAGAGCGACAATTTTTTTTAAAAAGACAATATTTTTTACATTATGATATATAACATTCCCAAAAAAATGTATAAATCAAACTTTTTTAACATTTTAGGCCAATTTGTTTTCTACTACATATTTTTGGTAAAAAAAAAATCACAATAAGTGTATTTTGATTGGTTTGCGCAAAAGTTATTGCATTTACTAACTAAGGGAAAGATTTATGTCATTTTTATGTTTTTTTTTTTAACTAGTAATGGTGGCGATCAGGTTTTTTTTTTGTGGGACTGCGACATTGCGGTGGACAGATCGGACCCCTGACTAACATTTTTGACACTTTTGGGGGTACCAGTGATATTACTACAATAATCAGTGCTACAAATATGCACTGTTACTGTAAAAATGACACTGGCAGGGAAGGGGTTAACTTTATTAGAGATCCAGGGGTTAAGGGTGTCCCTAGGGGCGTGCTTCTAACTGTCAGGGGGCGTGGCTTTTGATGTAACCACAGAGACATACGATCCTACATAGCAGGATTGTATGATCTCTGCAGTTACACCAGGGAGAATGACAGGCGGCTTTGACAGCCGCCTGCCTTTCTCCCTCTCCAGCGGGAGATCGCGAGTGACCGGCGGACATCGGAGCTGCTAGTGAGTTGGCGTGGGGATGGCCGTGAACGAGCGGGGGCGGGAGTGCGCCTTCGGCTGCGCGTGCTCGCCCCCTAGAGGCTCCTGGGCGAGCGACGTAGTACTACATCGCTTTGCCCAGGAGGGGTTGACCGCCGCCGTAAATGTACTTGCGGCGGTCGGCAAGTGGTTAACTAAGCTTTCCTAAAAATGTGGGTAATCACAGTTCATTCATGATTTAGCAAAGGGGGGAATTACTTTTTCACATAGAGACAGGCTGATTTGGACAGCCTTTTTCCCTTAAGAATTGAAATTATTATTTAAAAACGGCATTTTGTATTTGCCCAGGTTGTTTTTGTGAAATATTAAAATAAGCTTGATGATCTGAATTATTTTGGTGTGACAAATATGCAAAAAATATCAAAATCAGGAAGGAGGCAAATACATTTTCACAGAACTGTATATGTATTGTTATAGTGAGAGCCCCTGTTTCTGGTAAAATGGGTTTAACCGGTTGCCGACCGCCGCAAGTACATATACTGCGGCGGTCAGCCCCGGCCAGGCAAAGTGACGTAAATATACGTCACTAGCCTGTCACTGGCTTGTGAGCCAATAGCGGGCGAGCGCGCGCCCGCTGAGGCGCGCGCCCTCCACGACTCGTTCACAGACAAGTCAGTGCGTGTGACCGGCGGACCCGATGTCCGCCGGTCACTCGCGATCGTTCGGCGGGAAGGGAGAAAGGCAGGCGGCTAATGTAAACAAGCCGCCTGTCATTCTCCCCTGTGTAAAAATGGAGATCAGACGGTTCTACTATGTAGGACCGTTGATCTCTGTTTTTACACTAGTAGCCATGTCCAATCACAGTTAGAAGCACGCCCCTAGGACACACTTAACCCCTCCCTCTCCAATACAGTTAACCCCTTCCCTGCCAGTGTCATTTTTGCATATGTATAGCACTGATTACTGCAGTAATGTCACTGGTAACCCCAAAAGTGTCAGTCAAGGGTCCGATCTGTCCGCCGCAATGTCGCAGTCCCGCAAAAAAAATTGCAGATCGCCACCATTACTCGTTAAAAAAAAAAAACACCAAAAATGACAAAAATCTTGCCCTTTGTTAGTAAACGCGATAACTTTTGCGCAAACCAATCAAAATACGCTTTTTGCTATTTTTTTTACCAAACATATGTAGCAGAAAACAAATTGGCTGAAAATGTTAAAAAATTTTGATTTTTACATATTTTTGGGGGGAATTTCATATAAAAAAAATGTGAAAAATATTGTTATTTTTGCAAAATTGACGTTCTTTTTGTTTATAGCGCATGATCAAAAAATTGCACAGGTGATCAAATACCCCCAACAGAAAGCTCTGTTTGTGGGGAAAAAAAGGACATAAATTTCGTTTGGGTATGGAGTTGCATGACCACGCAATTGTCAGTTAAAGTCGCACAGCGCCGAATCACAAAAAGTGGCCCAGACGTAAGACAGCAAAATCCTCCGGTGGTAAAGTGGTTAAAATGGATACAGGACTCTCAAAAGAGTCAGTTTGAGAAGCTCAAGTGAAAGTCTTGTGAGCTGAGAAAATTATATTTCAAGTTTCCTCTGGATTTCGTAAGTCCGGATCAGGGCAGGAGGCCTGAAGACTCCAAAGATCATTGGGTGGGATGGAGTCTTCAGTCTTCTGTCCATGTTTTCCAGAAATTCTGCAGATTGTGTTTGTGTCAAGGTGCACACACTCGTTATAAGGCAGATCTGAGCAAAGCTCGGAGAAGGTGGAGTAGGAGTTGGTGTTGGAGCAGTTTCTGCAGCCAGGAGAAAGGTGTCCCCCTGTTTAGAAATAGCGATGGGCTCAAGCGTGTTTCGGATCGAGCCCGCCAGGAAGCTGGCACTGCACACAGCCAATCACGAGCAGCATGTGTATGTGTAGCTGCCGGTCAGTAAATGCTTCACTGCCTATGATTGGTGGTGTGCAGTGACAGCTTTCTGGTGGGCTTGATCTGAACACGCCCAAGCCCATCACTGTTTAGAAACCAAGACAATTTCCTCAAGACGGCACTCCATGTGGGGAAGGCTCAAGATGGAGACAGTTGGGCCAGCTGAAAGAGTCTAGGAGACCATAGCTGAGACAACTGGGTGCAGGAGTCCTGGAGACCAGAAGAAACCATGAGGCTGGATTCACATATGTGCGAATTGGATGCTGTTTTCAATGGAGCCGATTTACACATGTCCAGGAAGGCCACGGGCTTAGTAAAAGAGGTGAAGGTTCACTTTGCAAAGAATACACAATTAAATGCAAGGAAAATGTAAAAAAAAATGCATTTTTGCTTGCACATGATTGGATGATGGAAGTCAGCAGAGCTTCTGCCAATTTACTAAGCTCAGAGCCGTCTTTAACCACCTCCCACCCGGGCCATAGTACATATACAGCCGGGTGGGAGTCTCGTCCTTCTGAATGGACGTTCCGTAACGTCCTTCAGAAGGAGAGAGATCGCGCCGCCGCGGGCACGCGCAGCGGCGCGATCTCGATGTGCCTGTGTCCCTAGGACACAGAGCAACAAGACTCGGCAGGAGGGCCCTGTGATTGGCCCTCCTGATCACATGACGGCTGTGACCAATCACAGTCGTCATGTAATGTCAATACAGCCGTTGTAACGGCTTCGATCTCTTCTCCTCCTGACAGATCCTGTCAGTGAGGAGAAGATCAGAGGATCGATTCTGCAGCCGGGGTGATCAGTGAGTATTTCTAATTACTCACTGATCACAGGGGGGGGGGGGGGTCTGTGCTGGTAATCAGATGATTGATTACCAGTGCAGCCCTGGGGGGAGGGGATGCCACTAGAGCCACCAGGGATGCCCACCCATGACCACCAGGGATGCCCACCATGGCCACCAGGGATGGCAAACAGGGCTCAGAGAGCCTGCCAGTGGTGCCCCCCTATCAGTGCTGCCCACCAATGCCAACTATCAGTGCTGCCCACCAGTGCCCGTTATTGCCATCTATCAGTGCCGCCCACCAGTGCCCATTATTGCCCACCAGTGCTGCCTATCACTGCCCATCAGTGCCGATCAGTGCCGCCCATCAGTGCCACCCATCAGTGCCCATCAGTGCCGCCTATCAGTGCCCATCAGTGCCGCCCATCAGTACCCATCAGTGCTGCCTATCAGTGCCCATCAGCGCTGCCTATCAGTGCCCACCAATGCTGCACATCGGTGCTATCTATCAGTGCCACATATCAGTGCCCATCAGTGCTGCATATCAGTGCTACCTATCAGTGCCCATCAGTGCTGCATATCAGTGCTACCTATCAGTGCCCATCAGTGCTGCATATCAGTGCCACCCCATCAGTGCCACCCCATCAGTGCCTGTCAGTGCAGCGTCATCAGTGCTCATCAGTGCAGGAAAAAACATATCTATTTACAAAATTGTATAACCTAAACAAAAAAACTTTTTTTTTTTTTCAAACTTTTCGGTCTTTTTTTATTTGTGCACCAAAAAAGAAAAAACCTGGCGGTGATCAAATACCACCAAAAGAAAGCTCTATTTGTGGGGGGAAAATGACATCAATTTGGTTTAGGTACAGTGTTGCATGACCGCGCAATTGTCATTCAAAATGCAACAGCTCTAAAAGCTGAAAATTGGTCTGGGAAGGAAGGGGGTTTAAGTGCCCAGTATTGAGGTGGTTAACCACTTTACCACCGGAGGATTTTGCGTTTCTTACGTCTGGGCCACTTTTTGCGATTCGGCACTGTGCAACTTTAACTGACAATTGCGCGGTCATGCAACGCCGTACCCAAACTAAATTGACCTCCTTTTTTTCCCCACAAACAGAGCTTTCTTTTGGTGGTATTTGATCACCTGTGCGATTTTTACGTTTTGCGCTATAAATAAAAAAAGAGCAAAAATTTTTTAAAAATAACAATAACTTTCACATTTTTTTTATATGGAATTCCCCCCAAAAAAATGTAAAAATCAAAATTTTTTTATCATTTTTGGCCAATTTGTTTTCTGCTACATATTTTTGGTAAAAAAAATCGCAATAAGCGTATTTTGATTGGTTTGTGCAAAAGTTATTGCGTTTACTAACTAAGGGAAAGATTTGTCATTTTTGGTGTTTTTTTTTTTTAACGAGTAATGACGAGGCGGCGATCTGCAATTTTGTTTTGCGGGACTGCGACATTGCGGCGGACAGATCGGACCCTTGACTGACATTTTTAACACTTTTGGGGGTACCAGTGACATTACTACAGTAATCAGTGCTATACATATACACTGTTACTGTAAAAATGACACTGGTAGGGAAGGGGTTAATTTTATTGGAAAGGGAGGGGTTAATGTATGCCTGGTGCTTACTAACGTGTGTGGGGGGAGGGGACTGAGTGACACAGGGACAGATCGCAGGTTCAGCTATGCTGAACCCTGCAATCTGACCCTGCCTGTCACTTAGGAGATCCGCCCGCTCTGTTTACACAAGCGGGCGGATCCCCACACTCGATTCCCCGACGATCGGGGAAGAGCGGCGGTGATCACCGCCTCTCCTCCCCTGACCCGACTCCCGCTGTAACTGAATACAGCGGGTGCGAGAGGGGAATGTCTGGTGACGTAGGTCTACGTCGCCAGACAATAACGAACCACTTTGCCACAGTACAGTCAACGTGACTGGTCAGCAAGTGTTTAAGGTGGGGCAAAAGGGGGCAGCTGCCCAGGGCCCAGTCACTTTTGTGGGACCCAAAGCAGCTGCCCCTCTCTGTCATCAGTGCAGCTGAGCGGCCTTTTGGCTAAGATCAAGTGTAGTATCTGTTCTTATCAGTTGGTATGGGCCTTAGCTAGTACAAGTATGACCGAAACCCGGAGCGCTCTGAGTTTTGAGGTATGGGAAGTAGGTCATCTGGGAAAGCATGTGGGGCCCGCCGCCTTCTGATTCGAATGGGTTGAACTGTCCTAACCAGTTTGAAGGGAGCGGGAAGCCGGTTCGGGGGGGGCGGCGGAACTGCTCCTGGATGTAATGGACTGAGGAACAGGATGGCGAGGGGGGGGCTTTCTCTCCTGGGTTGATCTGGCCTGTAGGGGGCCTGTCCCCAGTTGTAGGTAAGCTCTCCCCAAGCTGTCCAGGTTCTGATGTCTGCTGGTGGGGATAGGCTACATTTGGTCTGGCCGGGGGCTGAGATTGAAAAAGCCCGTAGTGTAAGTGCCCCTGGGGTGGCAGCCCAGGGGTGCCTTAATTTCTCACTGGTGAGGGGCAGCTCGCTGTGAGTTCTTTTGGCACCTTGGTCACTGCACTATGCACACCTTTTTCACACCTGCCTCTTGGGACAGGCCTTTTGGCTTGCACCAGAGGAATTTTTTATTCCGGCTGGAAGGCCTGCCTTGGTTCCTCACATGGCACCATAGCACTTTCCCCACTTCCCCTTCCCCACCTCTATGTTTTGTTTGTCTTTTTCTTTGGAGTCCGTCACCTGCACTGTCACCTTTGTTTTCTTTATTTGCACAGACTGGAGTGTGTGGGTCCTCGGGCCCTGCCTTAAGTCTTGGGAGGGGGGTGGATATGGCCTTTTGGCTTAGTTCGCCCTCTCCCATGGGGTCTCCCTTCGGGGGAGCCCTACTTAGTACTCGGTGGGGGCTGTTTCGGCAGTCCCCCTGAAGAACGGGGTCTGTCTGGTTTCGGCCAGACAGACCATGAGTACCTTATGTCCCTGTCAGGAGTCTTGCGCCCCGGGGGATTGAGGTTTTGGGTCCTACCTCTTCGGAGGGAAGACCATACGTTGTCGCACACCCTGTGCTTTTTTGTGTTCTCACTTTGTGTGTGTGCACTTTTTTATGCACCGGGTGGAGTCTTTTGAGTGTGTTGCACACGCTACGGGCTTTAAAAAAAAAAAAAAAAAAAAAAAAAATCAGTGCAGCTGAGCGATCCCCTTTCCCACCACTGCACAGGCTACTACGGGTATTTGATTGGCTGTGCTATGACAGAGGAAAGGTGCAGCTGTGGGTTGTCTGTGTATTCACAACCAGCTCAACCCCCCCCCCCCCTCCTATCAGCAGCTGGCTCTCTCTAATCGCTGCTTATTCTTCCCTCTCCCTCTGGCTAAGCAGAACAAGCAGCCAATCAGCTCGAGAGGCATGATGGGACATGTAGTTCCAAGGATTAAACTGTTCACTGAAGTCCATGGAGCCTGAACTACACCCTGCTTTTAAAGGAGGAGGAAGCAAGATTTGACCGGCAAAAATTCACCAGGACAGTGCAGTTAGTGAGAGGAACTTGTGCTCCAGTTCCCCCCAGAGAGAGACTGAGCTGCTAAAAAATTAACAAGCAAGTACCATGTAAGGGAAACTGCAAAAGCAAGTGGACCATGTTGCTGATCCCTTGCCAGGATACAGATCTTGCTGCATTGCCTACTGTAGTCACCATGGGCTACCCCAGACACCTGATTGAAGGGACCACTGCTGCTGTGTCGCTGGTGTAGCACTGCCCCCTAGAGGGCTGCTGAGAATTACACATCTCGGGTCCCCTGGGATACCATTAGCAACTGACAGTAGATAAAGGGCATTAAAAGTTCTTGGCTCAGTCAATGATCAGTCCAGGGGGACTCCTCCTCCTCCTCCCAGAATGTATACTGACCACACCCCAGAAACAGAATTTCCTGCTTGTGTGATTGGCTCCCCAATTTTCCCAGAAGTCTGCACTAGATGCAAATCAGATTTTAGGCATCCCCTGTAACAAAAAACTGGATTTCTGTCTTACCATAAAATCCTTTTCTCTGACGTTCACTGACGGACACAGCTCCATGTCCTCTAGACCAGTGTCTTCAACTCCGGTCCTCAGGGCACACTAACAGGCCAGGTTTGCGACAAAAATTAAAATCCATCACAGGTGATATCATTTGCTGCTCAGTGATTGCAGTATTCTAGTCTGCATCTCTCCAAATTAATACTTAAAATCTGGCCTGTTAGTGTGCCCTGAGGACCGGAGTTAAGAAACCTTAAGTAGGACTAGGCGAAAAAAATGTTGGGTACGCCCCTGGGGTAGTCCTAGGGGGTATACCATCACTTCCTGCTGTAGGACCCAAGTTTTTAACAAGCAGAGCCAGAAGCAGTGGCGGCTGGTCATACGGGGCGCAAGGGCGCCGCCCCCTATCCATACGTCCGGCCCCCTAATCTACATGCGGGGCGCCGGACGCATGGAGTTCAATGGGGCTTTTTTTTAGCCATGTGATTAGAGCCAGAGGCTCTCACAGGCTAAAAAAAAAGGGTGGGCTCGGGGCGCAGAGCAGTGCGCCCCGAGCCCACCCAGTTGTGTGACAATAGCGAATGAAAGTTCGCTATTGTCACACGGATCCTCCTCCTGGCCAATCAGGAAGCGGGTTTTGAGACCCGTTTCCTGATTGGCCGAAAGGAGAAGCCATGTCATTGGGCATGGAGGAGGAGGGAGGAGACGAAGAAGACGGGGAAGATGCTGAAGCTGCCGCCGCTGCCTGCTGCTACATCCAGGCAGGGTGAGTGAGTGGGGGGGGGGTTCCTCTCTGTCCTCTCCTGTCTCCCTGTGGTCCGGGGGGGGTATGGTGTGCGGGCTGGTGTGGTCCGGGGGGGGGGGGGGTATGGTGCAGTCAGTCTAAACCCCCCCGGCCCATGGAGCACCAGCTGCCACTGGTCAGAAGAACATACTCAACCCCAAGTGGAGCAGGAGCTCTGTCTTTCAGTGAACCTCAGAGAAATGGATTTTACGGTAAGACTAAAATCCAGTTTTTTCTTTTGTTCTGACAGACACAGCTTCAAGTCTTCAGACCAGTGGGATGTCCCAAAGCAGTGTCAACATGAGGGGTGGGAAAAACACAGCAAGAGATATAATTCCCAACAATGCTAAACATAGCCAAACAGATAAAACAGATAAAACAGGAGCTCAACTAGGAATAACTGGAGCTCACCACCAGGAAAATTCTTCACCCTCAAGAGCCAAACGCCGCATCTGAAGATGCAAGTACATCCACATTATAAAACTTTGTGAATGTGTGTACAGACGACCACGTAGCCACCTTGCACACCTGATGACGGAAGGCCCAGGAGGCACTAAGCGCCCTCGTAGAATGCGCTTTAACAAGGAAAGGAGGAACCTGACCCTTAACGGAATAGGCCTGCACCACCATCTGCCTGATCTATCTGGAAATGGTCGCAGCAGATGTGGCCTGCCCTTTGCGAGGTCCATCCATAAGAACAAACAAAGAATCGGATTTCCGAATCAGCTCAGTCACCACCAGGTACACCCGAATTGCCCTGACCAAATCCAAGGAATATAAAGCAATTTCTTTAGGATGTTTTGGCTTAGGACATCAGAAGGGTAGCAAAATATCTTCATTCAAATGAAACCCCGATACAAACTTAGGAAAGAACGCCTGACAGGGTCGCAACACCACTTTGTCCCTATGAATCACCAGGTAAGGTGACCGACAGGACAATGCAGCCAACTCCGACACCCTACGTGCAGAAGTAATAGTGACTAAAAAAGCCACCTTCTGAGACAAAGTGAGCAGAGGAAGTTCACAAGGAGACTTTTGAAGTACTGACAGTACCAAACTGAGATCCCACGGAGGTACCAGGGATTGCACCGGAGGAGCCAGATGGAGAACTCCCTGCACAAATGTGTGAACCAAGGACTTCGCCGTCAACGGCCTTTGGAAAAATTATGGTGCCCAGAGCCAAACGTTGATCTACACCAGGCATGTCCAACTCTTGGCCCACGTGCTGCATGCAGCCGTGGGACTCCAGACAGTCTCCCGCCTTTTGCCAGTGGCTCACGGACACCCGCAAGTGCCGTGCGATCTCCCGGCTGCCGCGGAAGACTTAGGAGACTTAGGATGTCTGCAGCCAGGGACAGAGCCGCTGCTTCCTGTATAGTTTCAGCTCTATCACAGGCGGAGTTATATGAAATGCACTCCCCCCTGTGACAGGAGCCATACAGGAAGTAGCAGCTCTGCTCTCTACTGCAGCCGCTGCTTCCTCCAGCAGTACCCAACGTCATGACCAGCAGTACTCACCTGACCAGCATTACCCACCAGCAGTGCCAGCATTACCCACCAGCATTACCCGCCAGCAGTAACCACCAGCATTACCCACCAGCATTACCCACCAGCATTACCCACCAGCATTACCTGCCAGCAGTAACCACCAGCATTACCCTCCAGAATTACCCGCCATCAGTAACCGCCAGCAGTACCCACCAGCACTACCTGCCAGCAGTACCCACCAGCACTACCCGCCAGCACTACCTGCCAGCAGTAACCGCCTGTACTACCCACCAGCATTACCCGCCAGCAGTAACCGCCAGCATTACCCACCAGCATTACCCGCCAGCAGTAACCGCCAGCACTACCTGCCAGCAGTACCCGCCAGCACTACCTGCCAGCAGTACCCACCAGCACTACCTCCCAGCACTACCCACCAGCACTACCCGCCAGCAGTAACCACCAGCACTACCCACCAGCAGTAACCGCCAGCATTATCCACCAGCAGTAACCACCAGCAGTAACTGCCAGAAGTACCCGCCAGCAGTAACCATACCAGCGGTACCTGCCAGCAGTAACCGCCAGCAGTCTGCAAAATAAGTAGAAAAGGTATGTGCATTAACGTGTGTAAATTGTTGCAATATGTTTTTTAATAACTAGTTGTGTTTTGTCATAATATGTCATGTCCTTGTTCATACATGTATGAATAAGGACATGACATTTTCTGGCTGCCTTAGCCATATGTGCTAGGGGTGCAACTAGCCCCCAGCACATCAGACGATACTGACCCCAAGGGGCGACCAGTGCATCTGCAGCATCGGCCAGAGGATCCCGAGACCTTGACACAAATCTCTGCACTTTTCTGTTGAGATGGGAGGCCAACAGGTCCGAATCTGGGGTCCCCCACTGAAGGCACAACTGATGAAATGCCTCGGGGTGAAGAGACCAATTTCCAGAATCCAACGTCTGACGACCAAGATAATCCGCTTGCCAATTCTCTACCCCCGGAATGTGCACAACAGAGAGGGCCGGAACATATAGTTCTGCCCACCTCAAGATACTGGCTACCTCCCGGACGACCAGGGCACTCCTTGTGCCCTCTTGATGATTGACATATGCCACAGCCGTGGCATTCTCCAATTGTATCCTCACAGGGCGTCCCTGCAGACGATCCATCCACTGAGACAGACAAAGTCTGATCGCCCGAATCTCCAGGATGTTGATCAGCAGACTGGACTCCTCTCCAGTCCAAACACCTTGGGCCGAGTACACTCCCAAGACACTCCCCACTCAGACAGACTGGCATCTGTGGTGACCACAGTCCAATACAAGGGAAGTAAGGATTTTCCCAAGCAAAGCGTGGGGGGGGGGGGCGGAGCCACCATAGTAGAGACCCCCTCGTCGCTTGACTCAACAGGATCCGATTGTCCAATGACAGTGGATCCTTGTTTCATTAGGCCAGAATCTCTTTTTGCAGATGTCTGGTGAGAAACTGAGAAAACGGAACCGCCTCGAAGGTGGAAACCATTAAGCCCAGCACTTGCATGCAAGTCCTGAGCGACGACCGACGGTTAGACAGCAGGAGCTGAATCGCATCCTGTAGCTTCAGAAGTTTCGCCTGTGAAGAAACACCCGAGCGGACGCTAAGTCCTGTGCCAGACCCAAGTAGTCCAGCTTGGTTTGCACAGTGATGTCCAAGTCAGCTTCTAGAGCCAAAGAAGACTCTGCACGCAGAAGCAGATCATCCAGGTAACCCAGTACTGCGATCCCCTTCTGCCGTAGTAAGGCCAGCACTGGGGCCAAAACCTTTTTGAACACCTGAGGAGCTGAGGCGAAACCAAAGGGTAACACCACGAATTGATAGTGCTCCTCGCCCACAGCAAAACGAAGAAAACGGATGCCCAACATATATTGGAATATGAAGGTAAGCGTCCTTGAAATCGATAGAAGTCAAAAGATCCCCTTGATGAAGGAAAGCTACTACCGTGTGA
Organism: Pelophylax lessonae; assembly: GCF_965119305.1. NCBI lineage: Eukaryota > Metazoa > Chordata > Amphibia > Anura > Ranidae > Pelophylax > Pelophylax lessonae. The sequence goes on from NC_138774.1 coordinate 16,563,955, forward strand.
ATGGACTCCAATCCGAAATTTCTGAACTCGCACAAAGCGGTTCAGAGCCTTGATCGGACAAACCTTGCCTTCCTTCCTGGGAACTGTAAACAGATTTGAATAAAAACCTTAAAAACGTTCCAACTCTGGAACCGGCACAATGGCTCCTTGTGCTAACAGGTCCTGAACTTCCCCATATAGGCCCTGTAGCCGATTGGGGGACAGACGCAAGTTGGAAGGAAAGAACCTTGCCGGAGGCAAGGATCGAAACTCGATCTTGCAACCGAACCGAATCAACTTGTGGACCCATTTGTGCTGAATGAGCAAGGTCCACGGTTCCGGAAAAAGGATGTCCCCCCACCCTAGATGCGGGTGAGGGCACCCCTTCAGGCTGGGGAAGGCCTGTCTGTGAAACCGGTGGTGCCCGCCTTTGACTTACCATTGCAGGGTCTCTTGGAGCCTCCCGCAAAGTTACGGGTGGATCTCAAACCCTTTTCCTGCAAACCAAATTGACGAAAGGGCCACTTGTGAAAAAAGGACCACGTTTATGACGAGGTTCCTTGCCCTTAGCCACCTGCGAAAGTAAAGTATTCTTACGTCCCATAAGGCCCTTGATGATCTCTTCCATAGAGGCACCAAACAAAGGTCACCTACAAAAGGTAAATCATTCAGTACCTTTTTAGAAGCTTAGTCGGCCGTCCAGTACTTCAACCAAATCATGCGGCGAAGAATCACTGCCGTCACAGATACCCTGCTGGCCAAGTGGGCCGCATCCAAAGATGCATCACAAATGTACTGTAACCCCTGGACCAACTGATCCGCCAGCTCAGGAGGGTGTTGACCTCCTTCCAGATCCTGGCGTTACATTTTTGCCCATTCCGTTAAATTCTGGTATACCAAAGTGATAGCAAACACCGGCCGCAAAATTGAAAAAGTACCAGACCAGAGCCTCAGCTCTTTTGTCCACAGAATCCTTAAAGGATGGAGAATCTTCCACTGGCAAGAGTGTGGCCTTATTTAACCTGGAAACCTGAGAGTCCACCGACTCCTCAAAAGGATATCTTCTAACAAAACGCTTAGGTATTCCAACCATGCATTTCAGGGAACCCCACTGATGAGTAACAATCTCGTCAAAATAGGCAGGAAAGGAAAACACCTTTGTCAACTTGGAAGATTTGCGGGTGCCAAACGGCACCAGCATCGCCGACTCAGCGTGAGCTAAGTCCTCCAACTTTAAGGTTTCCCACACTGACACAATTAATGCCTCCGCCAGCACTTTTTCAATGCACGGCTGCTGCGGAGGAGGATTCTTCCTCACTATTAGAGCACTCCGCGTGCGTGGACACAGACCCAGTGGGCTGACTCTCGTCTGCAGCGGCCAAATCCACCTCAGACTCTGAGGAGGCAGAGAATACAGGTAAAAGCGGGGTGAGGGAGGGGGCGCTTCTTGCTAGGCTTCATTTGCAGGGCTAGATCTACTTTGGATACAAGAGACTGCAGGGCTGCCGTCATGGCTGCCAGGGCAGACTGAGACCCAAAGAGTCCCGCAGCTTCCAGGAGTAGGTCATGTGGTGATACATGCTCCAGAGGCTCCATGGTTAATCGGAGCAGTGCCATGCACAAAAAGACCACGCCGTGCACACCGCTGGAGCACCACAAGAATCAGTGCACCCGCGGCACTGTATAGTAGAGGAAGGATCATATACCCACAGAGACTCACCACCCCAGAGCAGGAGAGCGCCAAACAGCCTGCCACACTGCGATGGAAGAGGAAGCGCCGACACTGACACTAGAGGCCTCCGCAGCACATCACCGCATTTGGACTGCAAGAAAATGAGCCACCGCTATTCTCAATGGGAGATCAAAAACATGGCCACTGGACTACACAAACATGGCCGCCAAAGCCGGGAATGCAGCATCCATGCCAAAAGGGGGGGGGGGACAGGGGGCAGGTGAGGGCAACTGACGCAGGGGAACCCCGTTAAGCCCACATAAGCCCCGGAAGATTTTACCCCCTTCCTGACCAGGCCCTATTTTGCGATTCGGCACTGAGTGACTTTAACGGATAATTGCGCGGTCGTGCGATGCTGTACCAAAATTAAATTGACGTTCTTTTTTTTCCCACAAACAGAGATTTCTTTTGGTGATATTTGATCACCTCTGCGATTTTTACTTTTTGCGCTATAAACAAAAAAAGAGTGTAAATTTTTGAAAAAATAACCATATTTTTTACATTTTTTATATGAAATTCCCATAAAAAAAAGTAAAAATCTAAATTTTTTTTCTGCTACATATGTTTGGTAAAAAAAATTGCAATAAGCGTATTTTGATTGGTTTGTAAGTTATTGCGTTTACTAACTAAGGGAAAGATTTCTGTCATTTTTGGTGTTTTTTTTTTAACAAGTAATGGCGGCGATCTGCAATTTCTTTTGCGGGACTGCAACATTGCGGCGGACAGATCGGACCCTTGACTGACATTTTTGACACTTTTGGGGGTACCAGTGACATTACTACAGTAATTAGTGCTATACATATGCACTGTTACTGTAAAAATGACACTGGCAGGGAAGGGGTTAACTTTATTGGTGATGCAGGGGTTAAGTGTGTCCCTAGGGGCGTGATTCTAACTGTAAAAGGGGTGTAATTCTAACTGTAAAGGGGCGTGGCTTGTGATGTAACCACAGAGACATGCGATCCTACATAGCAGGATCGTATGATCTCTGCAGTTACATCAGGGAGAATGACAGACAGCTTTGTTTACATCATCCGCCTGCCTTTCTCCCTCTGCACCGGACATCGGGTCCGCCGGTCACATGCGCGGACTTGTTAGGGAACGAGCGGGGCGGGAGCGCGCGCGCCTCTGGCAGGGGGGGGGTGGTGTATGTTAAGAATGGCGATTTAGGGGGATTTGTGTTGTAAGGGTGGTGGGAGAAGATTTGTGCTAGGAGGGGAGTCAGGATGAAAATTGTGATTTGGAGTAGGGGGGGGGGTGGGGTGTGCACATGGAGGGGAAACTTTGGGGGAAGAGGGTTTGTGCTAGGAGACGTGATTTTGTGCTGGGGGGGGGGGGGGGGCAAAGATTTGTCCTTGGAGCTGGGATTTCAGCAAGGGAGCCGATTTGTACTGGGAAGAGGGGGGATATCTACTTAGGAGGTAAGCATGCAGAAGTGCAACCCCAGCAGTGCTGCCTTTCAGTGCCTGCTTATCAGTGCCACCAATCAGGGCCCATCAGTGTTACCTATCCGTGCCGCCTATTAGTGCCCATCTGTGCTGCATATTAGTGCCTCCTCTTCAGTGCCCATCAATGCCACCTATCAGGGCCCATCAGTGCAGCCTCATCAATGCACATCAGTGAAGGAGAAAAATTACTTATATACAAAATGTTGTAACGGAAACTAAAGCCCCGTACACACGTACCGATCGTCGGCGAACGATCGGCCGTCTTTTGTCCCCGGGCTGTCGGTGTCTGTTGAAAAGTGCAAAGACAGCACAAGAATTTTGTCCGCCGACTACAGCCGACTGCAGAAGTGATGTCATGTAATGGTTAACTTTCCCTGTGTTTTTTCTTTTCTGAGCATGCCCAGTCTTGCAAATCTGCGGTCTGTCGGCCGAATTCTGTACTGACTGGCGAACAATCGGCCGCTCTGGTGTCGGCATACAAAAATTTTAATGCTTGCATGACAGATTCTTGTCGGCAGAATGTGCGCTGACGGCTGTCGGAGGCATCATACTAACAAGCGTACAATCGGCAGATCGTTCGTCGGCCGACGCTTGTCTGCCGACGATCGGTACGTGTGTACGGGCCTTAAGAAACATTTATTTTTTCTACTTTCTACTTCACCCCCGGAAGATTTTTGCCCCCTTAATGACCAGGCCATTTTTTGCGATTCGGCACTGCGTTATTTTAACTAACAATTGCGCAGTCGTGCGATGCTGTACCCAAATAAAATTGATGCCCTTTTTTCCCCACAAACAGAGCTTTCTTTTGGTGGTATTTGATCACCTGTGCGATTTTTATTTTTTTCGCTATAAACAACAAAAGAGCGACAATTCTGAAAAAAAAAAAAAAAAACTATATTTTTCACTTTCTACTATATAATATTCCCCAAAAAAAATTTTTTTTTCATCATTTTAGGCCAATTTGTATTCTGCTACATATTTTTGGTAAAAAAAAATCCCAATAAGCATATTTTGATTGGTTTGCGCAAAAGTTATAGCGTCTACAGTGGCGTAGCGTGGGGGGTGCAGGGGGGGCCGGCCGCACTGGGCGCAACATCTGGGGGGGCGCATCCGCAGTGTCACTCTGTCTGTCTGACTCTGACATACACAGTTCACACACTTACTGCAGCTGCCTCCATCTTTAGGCTGGGAAATGTCCAGCGCGGCCGCCCTATGGCTGAAAATGGCGGGTCGGGGCAGGGCTGTACTGTGCCTCACCTGTCCATTGGTGTAGGGTGGGGTGGCGTTGCAAGCCAAGCCCCGCCTATGCCGCCTCTCCTCACTGCTCAGTCAGCTTAGCAGCGAGTAAGTCAGCAGCCTGGCGCTGTCACAGAGTGGGGTTTTTCTTAATCACCTGATTAGAGCCAGAGGCTCTAATAGGCTTCAAAAAAGGGTGGACCCAGGGCGCACTGCTCTGTGCCCCGAGCCCACCCATTGTGTGGGCTCTAGCGAATGAAAATTCGCTATTGTCACACGGATCCTCCTCCTGGCCAATCAGGAAGCGGGTCAGAGACCCGCTTCCTGATTGGCCGAAAGATGAACGCATGCCATTGGCAGAGGAGGAGGCGGGAGGACTCGAAGAGACGAGGGGAACTGAGGAGAAGCCGCCATTGCAGGTAAGTCTCTCTGCATTGAAGGGGGCACGCTGGTCTGTCTGCACTGAAGGGGGCACGCTGGTCTGTCTGCACTGAAGGGGGCACGCTGGTCTGTCTGCACTGAAGGGGGCACGGTGGTCTGTCTGCACTGAAGGGGGCACGCTGGTCTGTCTGCATTTAAAGGGGGCACTCTGGTCATTCTGCACTGAAAGGGGGAACGCTGGTCATTCTGCACTGAAAGGGGGCACACTGGTCATTCTGCATTGAAAGGGGGCACGCTGGTCATTCTGCATTGAAAGGGGGCACGCTGGTCATTCTGCATTGAAAGGGGGAACGCTGGTCTCTCTGCATTGAAAGAGGGCATGCTGGTCATTCTGCATTGAAAGGGGGCACGCTGGTCATTCTGCACTGAAAGGGGGCACGTTGGTCATTCTGCATTGAAAGGGGGCACGCTGGTCTCTCTGCATTGAAAGGGGGCTCGCTGGTCATTCTGCATTGAAAGGGGGCGCGCTGGTCTCTCTGCATTGAAAGGGGGCACGCTGGTCATTCAAACTTGTATTTAGATGCATTTTACTTTAATTACATCAGTATTTTCATAACAAACAATACATGTGCTTAGGGGGTAAGGGTTTCTTTAACTAATCTAATGGAAGAGACTCGAGTGCTAAAATCCCGCGGGTTAGGGGGCGCAAATTACTTACCTTGCCCCGGGTGCTGACAACCCACGTTACGCCACTGAGCGTCTACAATCTAGGGGAAAGATTTATGTCATTTTTATTTTTTTTACTAGTAATGGCGCTGATCAGCGATTTTTAGCAAACTGCGACA